>NC_045554.1:8759097-8946597 GCF_009769535.1 Thamnophis elegans
AAGGAGGACCTTGAATCTGGAAAGCCTATATTACTGGTGGCCAATGCTGGTGGGTCTTTTTTACCAAATGTAAACAAGGTTGTTTTTCCCCTTGCATGCTGGGTTTTGTTTTTGGGGGGGTCTCGTAACAAATGTTAGAGTGGCTCAGTGGCTAAGACGCTGAGCTTGTCCGTCAGAAAGGTCAGCAGTTGGCGGTTCGAATCCCTAGCGCCGCATAACGAGGAGCTCCCTGACTTGTTCCAGCTTCTGCCAACCCAGCAGTTCGAAAGGATGTAAAAAATGCAAGTAGAAAAACAGGAACCGCCTTGGTGGGGAAGGTAACAGCGTTCCATGCACCTTTGGCATGAGTCATGCCGGCCACATGACCACAGAGATGTCTTCAGACAGCGCTGGCTCTTTGGCTTTGAAACAGATATGAGCACTGCCCCTAGAGTCAGGAAAGAGTAGCACATATATGGGAAGGGAACCTTTACCTTTAACAAATGTTAGTGAGTCATGGAGGAAGCAAAGCGAGGAACGAAACGAAGTCAAGACAGAGTCCAAAGAGGCATTTGGCAAGAAGACACTTCAGAGTGGCCCGTATGGGAAAGCAGTCTACTTCCACCATCAGAAAATGTGATGAGGTCGTGTGTGTGTGTGTGTGTGTGTATGTATGTATGCGTGAGAGTCTGTGTTTGAGTGGTGTGGTGGCCTAGAGGGGGAGCTCTTGCCTCACAATCAGAAGGCTGTGAGTTCGATCCTAGTTGAGGCAGATATTTCTCTCTCTGGGCACATTGAGAATATATCTGCTGAATAAACTCCGCATGGGCGACAGGGAAGGGCATCCAGCAGTAAACACTCTAGATCTATTCAGTTGCCCAGACTCCACCCCACAAGGGATTATGGGTCATTAAAAGAAGATGATGATAATGATATGAGTTTGTCAGTCTAATTTTTTTACTACTGATTCTGTGGGCGTGGCTTCGTGAGTGTGGCTTGGTGGGCATGACAGGGGAGATTACTGCAAAATCCCATTCCCTCCCCACTCCAGGGAAAGGATACTGCAAAATCTCCATTCCCTCCCCACTCCAGGGAAAGGATACTGCAAAATCTCCATTCCCTCCCCACTCCAGGGAAAGGATCCTGCAAAATCTCTATTCCCTCCCCACTCCAGGGAAAGGATACTGCAAAATCTCCATTCCCTCATCACTCCAGGGGAAGGATCCTGCAAAATCCCCATTCCCTCCCCACTCCAGGGAAAGGATACTGCAAATCTCCCCTCATCACTCCAGGGAAAGGATACTGCAAAATCTCCATTCCCTCCCCACTCCAGGGAAAGGATACTGCAAAATCTCCATTCCCTCCCACTCCAGGGAAAGGATACTGCAAAATCTCCATTCCCTCCCACTCCAGGGAAAGGATACTGCAAAATCTCCATTCCCTCATCACTCCAGGGGAAGGATCCTGCAAAATCCCCATTCCCTCCCCACTCCAGGGAAAGGATACTGCAAAATCCCCATTCCCTCCCGATCAGCTGGGACTCGAGAGGCAGAGAATACATGGGGGCGGGGCCAGCCAGAGGTGGTATTTACCGGTTCTCTGAACTACTTAAAATTTCCACTGCCAGCACTGGTCAGAACCTGCTGAATCCCACCTCTGGTGGGTGTGTATGTATGCACTATGAAGTAGTCAGTATGGCTGATAGATCGCTCCTTTCTTTAACTTAGGTGGTGGACTGAGTGGATGGCCTTGAGGAACAGAGGGGAAGAAATACTACCTAGGAAACCATTAGAGAAGAGGGGCAGGAGCAACTCCCATGGGGAAGGGATGGGGGTTTGAAGAGCTTTGTTGATGTTCCTCTCTGTCCTAATAGCTCTGTCTTCTTAGCCTCCCCTTGTCATTTCCTCTCCGTGCAGGCACACGGGGGCCGGGCACACGGACAAACTGGGTCGACTGAGGGAGCTCTGCGAGCAGCACGGCATGTGGCTGCACGTCGAAGGGTAGGGGCATTGCCGTTAGAAAGACTGTTTCATGTGAAAGGTTAAATCAAAGCGAAGGCGAAGAGGCACGGTTGGTAGGCAGGCAGTGCTGATTCGGGCAGATTTGAAAGGTTTATCGGGGCAGCCGTCAAAGGAAGCAGAGCGCTGGACAGGGAAGGCTATGGAGGGAGGCACTCCTGACGGTGGCAATTTATAATAGTGACAGATTGCGGCCGCTGAGAACATCCTTGTTCTACTTCATTACGCTGAACAGAGATATATTTTTTTAAATGGCCTACTTAGAATGCGGAGTTCTGGAAAGAGACCTTAATACCAAAACCTCTTTCCCATTGGGTTACCCAGCTGGCTTTCATGCCTAAGGCGGGACTAGAACTCCCAGTCTCCTGGCAATTGGCCTAAAGTCATCCAGCTGGATTTCATGCCTAAAGCGGGGCTGGAACTCAAAATCTCTGGCGATTGACCCAAAGTCACCCAGCTGGCTTTCATGCCTAAGGTGGGACTAGAACTCCCAGTCTTCCAGTTTCTAGCCTTGTGCTTTTGCCACCAGGCCAGACTGGCTGGTTTTCATGCCTAAGGTGGGACTAGAACTCCAGTCTGCTGGCGATTGGCCCGAAGTCACCCAGCTGGATTTCATGCCTAAGGCAGGACTAGAACTCACAATCTCCTGGCGATTGGCCCAAAGTCACCCAGCTGGCTTTCATGCCTAAGGCGGGACTAGAACTCCCAATCTCCTGGCGATTGGCCCAAAGTCACCCAGCTGGCTTTCATGCCAAAGGCGGGACTAGAACTCCCAGTCTCCTGGCAATTGGCCTAAAGTCATCCAGCTGGATTTCATGCCTAAAGCGGGGCTAGAACTCACAATCTCCTGGCGATTGACCCAAAGTCACCCAGCTGGCTTTCATGCCTAAGGTGGGACTAGAACTCCCAGTCTTCCAGTTTCTAGCCTGGTGCTTTTACCACCAGGCCAAACTGGCTTACCTGTTGTTCATTTTATTTGTTTGTTTAAAATGAAATAAAAATCAAAGGTGCTTGTTTGTTTCAGGGTGAATCTAGCGACTTGGCTTTGGGTTACGTCTCATCTTCCATCATGGTACGTTGTGTCTGCTGCTCTTGCTTACTACTTGCTTGTGTTTCTCTTTATGCAAAAGCAATATTTTATGTACTTCCTAAAAGCGGAAAGATACTGTGTATAAATTAGAATAGAACAGAATTCTTTCTTGGCCAAGGAACACAAGGAATTTGTCTTTGGTGCCTAAGCTCTGAGTGTACACAAGGAGAATAAAATACATTCGTCAAGAATAAAAAGATACAACACTCCGTGATAGTCATAGGTTACTAATAAGCAATCAAATCATACCAGGAAAGAAATAAAAACAATATAAATTGTAAATATACAAGCAACATGGTTGTAATCATAAGTGGGAAGAGATAGGTACTAGGAAGGAAGAGAAGAATAACAGTAATATTGTCTTAGTAAATAATTTGACAGTGTTCTGGGAATTAGTTGTTTAGCAGAGTGATGGCATATGGGGGGAAACTTATTTAATTTACTTTCACTATTGTCTACTTTAAGATGAAAAATTCCCACAACACTTAATTCACACAACACTGTCAAATAATTTACAAAGACTGTATTATTATTATTATTATTATTATTATTATTATTATTATTATTATTATTATTATTATTATTGTACAATTGTATCACAGCGGCCAGTTGTTTCGCCGGATTTGGCATTGGTTACTAGTCGGGCCCCACCCAGGGGCCTAGGACGTCGTAACGTATTTCGTAATATGCGTGCAGATCCAAGCAGTGCGGCTTTTTGCATTTGACTGATGGTGATTTTGTCAATTTTAACTCTTTTAAATGTAATTCCAGTGCTTTGGAATTCCAGTATGCCAATTACCACTGGAAGTACCACTGCTGGTTTGTGCCATGGTTGTTGTTGTTGTTGTTGTTGTTGTTATTATTATTATATATTATTATTATTATATTATCTCTTCCTTCCTAGTATCTATCTCTCCCCACTTACGATTATAACCATGTTGCTTGTATCTTTCAATTTTTATTTGTTAACTAGTACCATTTGATAGCTTATTAGTAACCTTGACTATCACTAAGTCTTGTATCTTTTATTCTTGAGGAATGTATTTTATTCTCTTATGAGAGCCTCTGCACCAAAGACAAATTCCTTGTGTGTCCAATCACATTTGGCCAATAAAGAATTCTATTCTATTCTAAAAAAAATAATAATAATAACAGTGCATTTCTTTGGCTTTTAACATGCCCTGAAGAAGGATTATTTTCAACTTTATAAAAAAATGTGGCTAGCCCCTAGTATTCATCCCACAGATCATGTTTTAAGCTTAGCTGGCAGGTGAACCACTGTCTGTGGTTGCATCTGAACATATTTTTTCACCTATTGCTCTTTTCCTTTTTCTTTTTTTAAATCCTGGGGAATTATTTTGGATCCCGTTGCAGGAATGGTTGCAGGAACTGGGCATGTCTACTCTTATGAAAAGAAGGACTAGGGGAGACATGATAGCAGTCTTGATCACCACACTATTAAAAAGATGTGGAGACTCTGGAAAGAGTGCAGAGAAGAGCAACAAAGAGGATTAGGGGACCGGAGGCTAAAATATACAAAGAACAGTTGCAGGAACTGGGTATGTTTAGTTCAATGAAAAGAAGGACCAGGGGAGACATGATAGCAGTCTTCCAAGATCTCAGGGGCTGCCACAAAGAAGAGGGAGTCAAACTATTCTCCAAGGGACCTGAGGGTAGAACAAGAAGCAATGGGTGGAAACTAATCAAGGAGAGAAGCCACTTAGAACTAAGGAGAAATTTCCTGACAGTTAGAAGAATTAATCAGTGGAAGAACTTGCCTCCAGAAGTTGTGAATACTCCAACATTGGAAGTTTTTAAGAAGACGTTGGATAACCATTTGTCTGTAATGGTGTAGGGTTTCCTGCCTAAGTAGGGGTTGGACAAGAAGACCTCCAAGGTCCCTTCCAACTCTATTATTCTATTCTATTCTATTCTATATTCTTATTCTATCTTCATCTATCTTCATTCTATCTAGTTAGAATAATTAACTGCTTCCCTCCAGAAGTTGTGAATGCTCCAGCACTGGAAGTTTTTAAGAAGAGATTGGATATCCATTTGTCTGAAGTGGTGTAGGGTTTCCTGCCTAGGCAGGGGGTTGGACTAGAAGACCTCCAAGGTCCCTTCCAACTCTGTTATTCTATTCTATTCTATTCTATTCTATTCTATTCTATATTCTTCATTCTATCTTCAACTATCTTCATTCTATCGAGTTAGAATAATTAAAGAAGAGCTTTTATTATTCAGTTATTCTATTCTATTCTATCCATTTTTCATTCTCTCTGGATTCAGCCACATCTGATTAAAGAGGCCCCATCTTTTTCCAGATGCGTTGGGGAAAAAAAAAATAAAACACTGCATTTGTGCTCCCCTAACTCCTCCTTTTTTTTTTTTTTTTTTGTAGGCCGCAACTAAATGCGACAGCCTGACATTGACACTCGGACCCTGGCTGGGCCTTCCAGCAGTGCCTGCAGTGACTCTGTATAGACAAGAGGACCCTTCTTTGGTAGGTGGCTGCTCGGGAGGCAGTGGAGGTCAAGGGGCAGGAGAAGGCAGCCTCGAAGCTCTCCGCAGCTCAGTGATTGACGGCAGTAAATTGTAGGTGATCCTCACTCAAGGAGTCCAGTTCCTCGTGATTCCTTGGGGAGACCATCATCCACTCCATGATTTTTTTAATTTATTTTGTTTTAAACTGGGGTTGATGATGTTTGAGCTCTGGGTTTGTCTGTGTTGAGAATATGCACTGTACGGTCCCACTCGAGCCAAATTCAGCCCCGTCGTTATATCATGTGCTCTACATGGGGCTGCCCTTGAAAAGTGTTCGGAGACTACAATTGGTCCAGAATGCAGCCGCGCGAGAGATACTGGGTGTACCTAGATACACCCATGTTACACCTATCCTCCGTGAGCTGCACTGGCTCCCTATTGGTCTCCGAACACGCTTCAAGGTGCTGGTTATCACCTTTAAAGCCCTACATGGCCTAGGACCTGGATATCTCCGTGACCGCCTCCTGCAACATACCTCCCAGCGCCAATAAGATCGCACAGGGTAGGCCTTCTCCAGGTACCATCGACTGCACAATGTCGTCTGGCGGCTCCTCGGAAGAGGGCCTTCTCTGTAGCTGCCCGGCCCTCTGGAACGAACTGCCCCCTGAAATCCGGACCCTCCCCACTCTCTCGGCCTTCCGAAAGTCTGTTAAGACCTGGCTGTTCCGGCAGGCCTGGGGCTGCTGATCTCTGATTGACCTTCCCCACTAAGATCGAGTGCATGTTGTGTCTGTTTCATTTGTTCTGTTTTATATTTTAAGTTTTTAATATCTTCTTTTTTAAAACTGTCTTTTATGTAAGCCGCCCGGAGTCCTCCGGGATTGGGGGCATACAAATCTATTAAAATTGACAAAATTGAAAATGGAGCAGACCACTTCATAAAAAACTGTCTGCTTCTTGGAAGGGGAGGGAAAGATTGTTCTGACCCAGGCTTCCTTACAAATCAAGAAACAGAGTCTGGATCCCGGTAAAACCCCTTTTATTTACACGACTGTGAATTCCTTTCATTCACAATTCCGCAAGGCTTAGCAAAGAGTCTTTCCGAGGAATATTGATCAACACGAACCTTATCTCATTTGGAGAGCTGCCAGATAACTAGTTTCCAAACACAGGGCAAGGCAAAACTTGGCACAGAGTCTCTTATAGTCCCAAAAAGAACTTTCCACTCTTGAAAACGACCGAAGGAACGAATTGTTTCCTGCAAAAGCCCCCTCCCCATTCGCTCCTCTTTTGTTTCCTATGGGAGGGGCCAATCACTTCCAAGGTGTGGCTTTACTTATATGTTGACCTTGCTTTCTTAGTTGTTCTTGTTTTCTGGAAGCACTGCGCATGCGCACACTGGGAACAGGCTCCAGCTGTTCCTCTGCCTCACTGATGTCTGACTCCGAAGGGAGCTGATAACTGTCAGACGGCCCTGGCCCCCCTCTCTGCCTCCGACACAGAGCCCTCATCCGAGCCTTCCCCAGACTCCAGGATTGGGTCATGTTCCTCCCCAACCTCCTCACTCCCCGAATCTGCTGCCAGCTCCGCTGGCCACTGGCGGGCCACAACAGAAACAAATTTCTGCTTTAGGGAGAGGGCTTACATGATGTAGATTGTAGTGAAAGGAAGCCAGTTACATTTATGGAGTAGAGATCTGTTGGGGATGAGTTATGTTGATGCCTACGGAATATATGATACCATCGGTAGGAAGAGTCAAATGCTGGGACTGCCTCCGACGCAGAGCCCTCATCTGAGCTTTCCTCAGCCCCCAGGACTGCCCCATGTCCTTCCCCAACCTCCTCACTGTCCGACTCTGCTGCCAGCTCCACTTGCCGCTGGCGGGCTACAACAGGAAGAAAGTCAGACCAAACAAGAGGAAGATACACCTGCCGTTTTACTTCTTTATTGTGTTTCTTGCAGTCGCTAGCAGCAGGCCTGACCTCCAGCCAGGTGGCGGAGAAGCTACGTGCTCTGTCCCTTTGGCTCTCCCTGCAGTACCTGGGCCACGATGGAATCGTGCAAAAAATTAAACACGCCTCCCAGCTGGTAAGGAGCTCAAAGGTTTTGAGTTTTGCGTTTGATTTGATTTCCTTCTCAAAACTTGGAAAAACAATTGGTGGTTTTCCCCCCCCCTGTCTTTCAAATAAAAACGAAAGGGAAGGTTAACATATACTTTGGTGATTATTAATTAGAAATGTCGATATTTTTTTTTCTTTTTCTTTAGATTGTCTTAGATTTTAAATGGTCATTTTTCTTTTTTCTTTTTTATTGTAAATGTGTTTTTATTTTCCATTTTCATTTCGTACAGTCATATATACTGTGCATAACCGGGGCCATATAACATTAAACAATAAACACAGCCATTCCTCTTGTCAACAATACCCCCCAAAATAGAAACCCAATGTACCTCTTCGACCCTCCATACACCCTTTCTTTCGCCCCTTCCAACTTTCCATCTTCCCTCCAACATTCCCCTCTACCTTACTTCCCCCCCCTCTACCACTCCTCTCTCCCAGTACACCCTCCCTTCCTTCTCACCCTCCCTCCTATCCTCTCTCCCACCCTCTCTACCCCTCTTTCTTCTATCCCTCTACTCTCCCTTCGGTGTATCTCTACAATCTATTAATATATTCAGCTTGTCCTATTTTACAGTGGAATTAAAGAGCAACAGTATACAAGTGCAGTCGCATTACTTTAAAATCTAAGTACATCTATAGCAGTGTTTTCAACCTTTTTTGTGCAAAGGCACACTTTTTTCATGAAAAAATCACGAGGCACACCACCATTAGAAAATGTTAAAAAATTTAACTCTGTGCCTATATGACTATAGGCGGGTGTTTTCCCACGGCACACCTTACACTATGTCACGGCACACTAGTGTGCCGCGGCACAGTGGTTGAAAAACACTGATCTATAGTATGTGTTAGATTTTAAAGTAACGCGATTTTAAATGGTCATTTTGTTAACATATTAATAGATTGTTGTTTAGAGATTGTTGCTTTTTGCGTTTGTGGAGAGAAGAGAGAGAAAAATGTAAATAAGCCTTAGTTAACCGTTGTGACTCAGCAGCAGTCTTCTGTGAGTCTTTTCGGGATGCAAGTTCACAATGCAGCTGGGGCTCGTTAGTGGGTCTTCGGGTGAAAAGGACGGATGGTGCCACGCCCTGGTTGCAGGAGTCAACGTTCATTCATTCGTTCAGCATTCATCAGTCATGGTTTGTTTGTGATTTGCTTTCTGTAACCCTGATTCAAGGAGACACTTGGAGAAGTGCATTGCGTTGTAAGAGTTTTGTTTTGCATTCTGTTATCTGGTCAGAGACTTTATTTATGTTATTTTTGGGCTCGCAGCCAGTCTGAGCCTAGAACTGATAAAGTGAGTTCCTTTTACGTTTGTCTGCCTGCCGTCTGTTAACGAGCGGAGAAGGGGGGACAGAACAGTTAACTAAAATAATAGCAAAGATATGTTAGAGGAAATATAAGATGTCCTACTAATTGACTTTATTTATTTTTTTTAGAATATGTTATAAAGATATAAAGATATGGCATATTGACTGGAAGGGGGAAGGGAAAAAAAATGCCAGCAGGTGGCTGTGTTTTTGAAATCTTAATTTAATGAAAATTGTGGTATGGTGATAGTAGCAATAGCAATAGCAGTTCGACTTATATACCGCTTCATAGGGCTTTCAGCCCTCTCTAAGCGGTTTACAGAGTCAGCATATTGCCCCCAACAACAATCCGGGTCCTCATTTGACCCACCTCGGAAGGATGGAAGGCTGAGTCAACGCTGAGCGGTGAGATTTGAACAGCTGAACTGCAGTCAGCTGAAGTAGCCTGCAATGCTGCATTTAACCACTGCGCCACCTCGGCTATACATTTTTAACATAATACAATTTAAACTGAATGGAATATATGTGATTGTGGAAGGAACGCACGAAATGTACTTGTGACCAATGGATACGCTTTCTACAAGATGTAATGAAAGATGATGCTTTTTTGTGTGTGTTTTTGTAATAAAACTAATTAAAAAATTTATTAAAAAAAACAACTTGGAAAAACTCAATTATCAGCACAAAAAAAAAACCCTTGTTCCTTCTTTTCCGAGGGTGGCAGAAGTAGGAGAGAAAGCGGAGTGTCAAAAAACATTTCTCAACCTTGACGACTTGAATATGCATGGACTTCAACTCCCAGAATGCCCCAGCCATCTAGGAGTTGAAGTCCACACTTTTTCAAGTTGCCAAGGTTGAGAAACGTTGGTTGTTGGGGTTTTTTTTTTGACACTCTAAAGCTGGCTGGGGGAATTCTGGGAGTTGAAGTCCAGGCATTTCGAAGTTGCCAAATTGAGAATAATAAAATTTAGGGCGAAAGCATTTTGAGTTTGAAATATTAGTGTATCTAGGTATCCCAGAATGCATCACTTAACATTTTATGTAAATGTACACGACCTGAATACTCAGGCGCCATTGTGGCGCCGTGGTTAGAATGCAGTATTGCAGGCTAATACTGCCGACTGCCAGGAGTTCGATGCTGACCACCTCAAGGTTGACTCAGCCTTCCATCCTTCCGAGGTGGGTCAAATGAGGGCCCAGATTGTTGGGGGGCAAGAGGCAATTTAATTTAGTAATTATAAATTTGTATGCCGCCCAATCCTGTAGGACTCTGGGCGGCTTACAGAAAGATAAAAATTAAAAATTAAAAATAAAGAGAGATACAATTAAAAAACACACACCAGACATTCCGTTTAAGTGGGCTGGACCTTGTTCAACAGCCCCAGGCCTGCCGGAACAGCCAAGTTTTAGTGGCTTTTCGGAAGGCCGAGAGAGTGGGAAGGGTCCGGATCTCTATGGGTAGATCGTTCCACAGGGCCGGAGCAGCTACAGAGAAGGCCCTCCCCCGAGGGGCCGCCAGCCGGCATTGTCCGGTCGACGGCACTTGGAGAAGGCCCAACCTGTGAGATCTTATTAGTCGTTGGGAGGTATGTGGCAGGAGGCGGTCTCTTAGATATCCAGGTCACTGACAGAGGCTGACTCTGTAAACCGCTTAGAGAGGGCTGTAAAGCACTGGGAAGCGATATATAAGTCTAAGCACTATTGCTATGCTCTTCCTTTTCTCCTCCCTCCCTCCTTCCCTCCCTCCCATCCATGGTGCGCAGTAGTTATTGCAGACTAAGTCTGCCCACTGCCAAGAGTTCGATCCTAACAGGCTCAAGATTGACTCAGCCTTCCATCCTTTCCAGGTGGGTCAAATGAGGACCCAGATTGTTGGGGGCAAGAGGATGACTCTGTAAACCACTTAGAGAGGGCTGTAAAGCTCTGGGAAGTGGTATATAAGTCTAAGTGCTATTGCTCTTCCTTACTTCCTCCCTCCCCCCATTTCCTCCCTCCCTCCCTTCCTTCTAAATGCTATTGCTCTTCCTTCCTTCCTCCCTCCCCCCTCCCTCCCTTCCTTAAATGCTATTGCCCTTCCTTCCTTCCTTCCTTCCTTCCTTCCTTTCCTTCCTTCCTTCCTTCTTTTCCTTCCTTCCCTCCTTCCTTCCTCCCTCCCTCCCTCCCTCCCTCCCATTCATGGTGCACAGTAGTTAGAATGCAGCATTGCAGACTAAGTCTGCCCACTGCCAAGAGTTCGATCCTAACAGGCTCAAGGTTGACTCAGCCTTCCATCCTTCCAAGGTGGGTCAAATGAGGGCCCAGATTGTTGGGGCAAGAGGCTGACTCAGTAAAACCACTTAGAGAGGGCTGCAAAAGCACTGTGAAGCGATATATAAGTCTAAGCGCTATTGCTATTGCTGCCCATTTATTTTTGGAATGGTTTCCCTGATTGTATTTATCTGTGGGTTTTTTTTAGAGTCAACGGCTACTGGAGAATCTGAAGAACCAAGATTTTATTCGGACCTCAGTAAGTTTCCATTTTCAACCTTTCCTTTCCAAAATACCCCCCCCCCCCCCAAAAATGACAATAACCCAGTTTGGGAGAAGGTTGAAATTAAATGTCCTCTCAAGACTTTGTTCTATTTTTTTTTTCCCAATTTTGTTTTCCAAGGTTGAAGATGAATTTAGCTCTCCTGTGGTGGTCTTCAAGTTTTCCCCAGAAAAGTCGCATATAGGTGAGGAACTGCAGAAATAAATTCCTCCGGGATCTGTAGATCTTCGATTTTGTTGAAAAAATGGTACCAAACCAACAATTTTATGGATAAGTAGCTAATAACCCGGCGTTGCCCGGGTATTTATGTATCCCAACCCTGTATTAGACAAAGTGGCAACGTAAGTGCGGAATGGGCTGTCCTCCCTCCTTCCATGAACGTTGCCGCAATTCCTGAAGAGGTGATGGCAAGAGCAACTTCTCCCTGAGCCCTGATTTCAGCGACAATTAAATTAGTTAACAATGGTTTCCCTCTGCCCCCTAATTTCTAATGTTGGATTTTCCCCCCCTTGCCAGAGGCGAACTCCCCTTTCTGGATACTGTGAAGCCGTTACCACGGCAACTCCACTGCACTGTACAGTAGAAGCCATTTTAAGGCAGTACAGTAGAAGCCATTTTAAGGCGCAACAGGCTGTATCTTAACAGAACACACCACCAAGGAGTGTTAGGGGTATCTTGATTTGATTTGATTGATTTGATTTTATTACATTTATATGCCGCCCTTTTCCCCAAAGGGGACTCAGGGCGGCTCACAATTCAAATCAGGGAAGGGGGGTACAAACAGGAAATAAAAACGAATGCCCACAGTATTTGTCTCCAGAGAGTTAAGCCATCTGTGTACCAAATTTGGTTGAAATTGCTCGAAGCGTTCCAGAGTTATGCTGGAACACACACACAAACACACACAGCTACACACACACACACACACACACACACACAAACACACACAGAGTATAACTGCTCTCATGAAAGCTGCCGCTTTTAGCATCAGCGAGTGTGAAAAGCAGACACTTTCAAGAAGGGGCTTTTTATATCTTGCTAATTTTAGGTTCCAGCTTTCTAATACCCCCCAATTAGAGATATTAAAAAGGATATTTAAGGCTGTTTACCTTTACATTTATTAAAGACAGATCTTGGAATTGCTACCTATGCCATTGCTTTTGTAAATTTCAGGCATCTGTCTGATATGATGACATCCGTTAGTCACTTGAGCAAATTTTGTCAAATAGCTGTAGGAAAATTAGGGCTGTGTGCTTTTAAAATCCCCTATTGTTTGTTTGTTTGATTGATTGATTGATTGATTAAACTTATATGCTACTTGCCCATCACATAGATTATTATAATTTTTAAATAGTTTTTTATTTATACATTTTTCTTTAACATATATGAGTGCTTTATAAGCAGTGCCTTCCCTGAGTCCATTTACAAATATATAGTAATAACGGTAATGGCATTCTTTACTTATGTATAATGATATTCTTCCAATTTCTAACTTCTACCTTTATTATCTAACCATTGGTAAAACAAATCCCAAGTTAAAAAAAGTATTCTTTGTCTTTTACCTTTAATGTTAGCCTATCCATTTCCGCGCAGTCTTAATATTTTATTAGAATATTGTTTTAAAGAGCAGTGGATCAATGTTTCAAAATCTGTAAAGTAAGAATTAAACCTCGTCATCATAACTTGCTTCGAAAATAACTCTGGGAAAAACTCTAGCTGTTGAGGAAAAAATAAGTGTTTCTAACGGCTTCAAACGGTGGGTAGGAAGTTTCGTTCGTCCCGTGTTCATTTTGTCCTGCTAAATCAATTTCTCTTCTTTCCTTTTTGGAGTTCAGATCAGATGCTATACGCTGCGCAACCATCTGCGGTCACTGGGAATGAGAGAGGTTTGCGATACCTTTAATCAGTGGGTAAGTTGTTTCTTAACCGCATGCAATAAAGCTCTTATAAAGCCCTTCATGGTATTGGACCTGGGTACTTGAGAGACCGCCTACTGCCAATTACCTCCATTAGACCAATTAGATCCCACAGACTAGGCCTCCGTATTCCATCCGCCGGCCAGTGTCGACTGGCGACTACTCGGAGGAGAGCCTCTCTGTGGCTGCTCCGACCCTTTGGAACGAACTCCCCGTGGAGATTCGTACCCTCACCACCCTCCAGGCCTTCCGCATAGCCCTCAAAACCTGGCTGTTCCGACAGGCCTGGGGCTAAAGATTCGCTGCCCCTATTTCGAATGGTATGACTGTTGTGCTTTTTAATTATATATTGTTTTGTGTTGTTACTAAACTGTCTGTATCCCCCCTTCCCTTTTTGAGCTGTGAGCCGCCCTGAGTCCCCTTAGGGAAAAGGGCGGCATACAAATGAAATAAACTCAACTCAAACTCAGATCACGAGTTTGAGGCTCAAATCCCGATTTCTTCAGGGGTGAAACATAATGTCATGTCCCCGTCGGAGTCGGACTCTGAGATGGAAAATGAACAGCTGACAGAGAGCGGGAATGGCTCCGTTGGATGTGGAGGAAACTGGGGAAGGGCAAAATCAGGCTGGGTGGAGCAGGGAAGAGGTAGAACAAGGGAGATGAAAACCAAAGCCTCCTCATCCTAGGGAAAAATGCAGAAGAGACCAACAGCGCTTTACGTGGCTTACAAGGAAGGAAAGGGCCCCGATTCCCTTCACAAGGCACACCCGGGGATGGAGTTTAAAGGAGAGGCAGTTGGGAGGGGCATTTGTCGGGAACAAGCACTGAGTTCACCTCGAGTTGTGGCCTGTGTTCCTGGCATTCCTCCCGACTTTGAAGTATTTACGACCTTCTGTGTGTTATCTCGTCTGGGGTCCCGTGCCTGACACAGGATGTACAGGAGGTCGAGGAGAGGAGGGCAGTGGAAATCTATGGGCCGGTCCTTGGGTCAGAATAGCCCCCGCTGCTAGCGAAGCTCCACCCAATTTCTTCATTCAGAGCAAATTTGAGCCTGCAAAAAGTCAGCTTGCAGACAACGAAACAGGAAGCTTATTTCAAAGTGTTCACAGATCAGAAAACAACGTGATTTATATGCAGTGGGAGAGCTGTTACTTTCCTTAATCTGGGCTCGCTTTTTTTTTTCCTTTTCTTTTTTAGCTTGGAGAACAGTTGGCACAGTTGGTCCCTGCCAGCGGGGTGGACCTGGTTGATCTGGAGGACGAAGGCACCTGGTGCGTTTCAGCCCTTTGATGACTTCTGCAGGTAACCGGCTCCCTTTAAGTACCCAAAGGGGCCATTTTCCTTGATGTGACAAACGATGCGTCTCCTTAAATATTGGAGCCGTGGTGGCGCAGTGGTTAGAAGGTAATATTGCAGGCTGCCGACTCCCAGCAGTTTGATCCTGAGCAGCTCAAGGTTGGCTCAGCCTCCCATCCATCCGAGAGCGATAAAACGAGGACCCAGATGGTTGGGGGGAATAGGCTGACTCTGTAAACCGCTTAGAGAGGGCTGTAAAGCACCGTGAAACTGTATATAAGTCTGTGATTGCTATTCCTTCCTTCTCTCCCTTCCATGGTGCGCAGTGGTTAGAATGCAACATTGCGGACTTAAAGTCTGCCCACTGCCAGGAGTTCGATCCTGACCAGCTCAAGGTTGACTCAGCCTTCCATCCTTCCGAGGTCGGTAAAATGAGGACTCAGATTGTTTTGTGGCAAGAGGCTGACTCTGTAAACTGCTTAGAGAGGGCTCCCTCCCTTTTTTCCATGGTGTGCAGTAGTTAGAAGGCAGTATTGCAGGCTAATTCTGCCGACTCCCAGCAGTTCAATCCTGGCCAGCTTAAGGTTGACTTTTGGGGAGACAATACGCTGACTCTGTAAACACCTTAGAGAGGGCAGTAAAGCCCCGTGAAGTGGTATATAAGTCTTAAGTGCTATTGCTTGCGAAGGAAGGAAGGCAGGTAGACAGGAAGGAAGGAAGGAAGGAAGGAAGGAAGGAAGGAAGGAAGACGAAGGCTGTTTTTGTACCCAAGACAAACAACACACTTAACGTATCAATCTTTTCAGTTTTAGGAACCGAGGTTCAAGACGTGGATCAGCTGATGGACTGCTTAAAAATGAAGGTCCCAGTTCTCAACTGCACTTTACAGCTGAGAGAGGAATTCGAACAGGAAGTGAAAAGAACCGTCGGCTTGTCCTATGTGGAAGATTTTACCTGGCCCGGCCTCGGGGTGGTCAGGTACGTGGGTCCGACCGAAACTGGGCCAAGCCACTAGTACAGGGGTGTCATACTCGATTTCATTGAGGGCCGCATCATGCTTGACCTTGGTGGGCAGGGGTGAGGTGGGCATGGCCAGCTTGACGGCACCTGTGGAGGCCCAAGTACTCTGCCAGCAAAAACGGGCTCCAGAGCTCCATTTTCAGCTGCAATGGCCTCCTGCCACCCTCTGCCAGTGAAAACAGAGCTCGGAGGAGAGGGGGGCGCATGCTGGGACCGCACGCAGGAGCACATCTCGGGAGATCCATTTTCAATGGCCAAGGGCGGCAGGAGGCCATCACAGCTGCAAATGGAGCATGGGAGGACCACGCATGATCCCTCCCGGACTCCGTCCTTTGCCGTTTCTAGGGCGGCCCCACGGGCCAGATCTAAGCCCCTACGGGCCGGATCCGGGCCTTGAGTTTGACGCCCCTGCGCTAGTATATAAAATAAGAGCAACCCCTACCCCCTTATAGCAGTGATGGGCGTTCCCTAGTTTGGTATGGGGAGCACAAGTCAATAGGGATGAGGCTGGAAGAAACAGGAGTAAATCAGTATTAACTTGTGACTTGGCTTTGGAAAAGGTATAAGGGCCAAAACGAAGAGACACCGGAGAAAGACTCGGAGAAGATTAACAGCGGTCTCCTGAAGAAGCTCAACGAACTGGAATCAGACCTGTTATTTTCTTCAGGTAATTGGCTATCTACGAACGCGTGTGTATTTGTGCGTCAGAGAGAGACGCTTCTAGTTTTGCATTAGTCGGTTTGGTTTAGATACCAGGCGGGAAACTGAATGACCCTGCGTTCTAGTCCAGCCTTATCCTGTACCGGCTGCCAGATGGTAATAGTTTAAAAAAAAGGGGGTGGCCAGGATGAGATGGATCTTTAAGGATGTTTTGAACTTTCTTAAGGCAGCGGGAGCTATAAAGCTCTTCCAAAGAGGGGAGGGGGCAATCCATGATCCTCTGGGCAATGGCCTTGACCCTCTGGAGCGCTCTCCTATCTGCCACTGCCAATTGGCCAACCATACACAGGTGTAGTAAATTAAAATGCTCTCCACGGTGCAGCGGTAGAAGGCTACCAGTAATTTCTCCTTCAGTTGTTGTTTCCTGAGAGGTCTCAGGTAGTATACCATATTTTTCAGAGTATAAGATGCACCTTCCCCTCCCCCCAAAAGAGGGTGAAAATTTGGGTGCGTCTTATATACCGAATGTAGCCCCACCCACCCAACGCTCCCCCCACCATTTGGCCTCTGCCTCCCAGCAATTTACCTCCTTGCAGCAAACGGGGAAAATGGGGCTTGCAGAAACGCTGCAATAGGCTGTAACAATCCCTGCAGCCTGAAACAGCTGATGATCGGGATTCAGCCCAAGCTGAAATTGAAAGTGAAACTTGCTGTTTGCTGCACTAAGCAAATTGCTGGGATGCAGGGTTTTTTTTTCTTGTGCTAATCAGGCTGTTTGCCGTTTGCTGCAAGGAGGTAAGTCAATAACTATAAATGCTATAGAATGTTCAAATTGTTAGACTTATTTTTAAAGACTATTTTTGTTAGACTTATTGTTCTAGACAGATTAGCAAAATGAAGAAGCTTTTTAAAATAAATGCTGATCTGAAGAGGCCCAGTGCTCTTGTATCTTCTTTTAAATAGCAGAGAATAACATATACTTCAGAAAGCCACATCAATTTTAAAAAGCATCTAGTACAAGTATAGTCTGAAATGTAATCACCACAAACAGTGTATGTCTTCTTTACTGTTTGCTGTTTGGTGCAAGGAGGCTGTTAGGGGTATCTCCGTTGGGAGACAGAAAGTAGTGCAGCGGAATGTACAGCTAGAGAGAAAGAAAGTTGCTAGTAGAAACACAAGAGCCGAGGTGGCGCAGTGGTTAAATGCAGCACTGCAGGCTACTTCAGCTGACTGCAGTTCGGCTGTTCAAATCTCACCGGCTCAGAGTTAACTCAGCCTTCCATCCTTCCAAGGTGGGTAAAATGAGGACCCGCATTGTTGTTGGGGGCAATATGCAATATGCTGGCTATAAACCGCTTAGAGAGGGCTGAAAGCCCTATGAAGCGGTAATAAGTCTAACTGCTATTGCTATTGCTAACCCACGAATAGAGTTTCAGACACTGCTAGTAAAAACAAGTAGCTTTACTACTGATAATTGCTTCACAAGCGGTAATAGTAGATAGTAGATATTAGTCCAAACACAATTCAAAGAACAAACAATAGCTTACAGTTGCAGTTTACATTCCAGTCATCAAGTCATCAAGCATAGGACAGGCAGAGAGAGAGTGAGCTCTCTTGACTCCTCCTTATAGTAAAGTTAATTACAGTTGTTAAGTACATCCACTCATTTAAAGCAACAACAACCATTTGTTGTTGTATAAAGATATATATTGCCTACCCAACACTAGGAGTATACTCCCAACAGAGGCAAATTGCTGGGAGGCAGAGGCAGATGTTTCCCCCTTGTTTTCCTCCCCAAAAGCTAGGTTCGTCTTATACTTCGGAGCGTCTTATACTCTGAAAAATACGGTAATCTCTGCTGGGCCCTTTTGACCAGGGCTGCAATGTGAGTTGCCCCATATCATGTCCTCTTTTATGACAACATCCAGAAACTTAAAACTGGCCACTTGCTCCACTCGGTCTCCATTGATAAGCAAGGGCTGGATGTCTGATCTATTCCTTCTGTAGTCCGCTAGAAGTTCCTCTTTTGGTCAGTCTTGAAAGAAGCTGCCATGGTATACACATCTTGTTTTGTCTCGTCTTCCTTCCCAGGGCCGGAATTTGGAGCCGAGAAGAACTGCATTTACATCGGGATGGTCACCGAGGATCTCGATGTCTCGGAACTGGTGGAAACGATTGCAGCGTCCGGTCGGGAAATTGAAGAAAATTCAAGGGTGTGTACAGAGGCCGCCTGGTTTTGCAGCCGGCGGTGCCCATCATGTGACGTGAGATGAAAAGGGTTGAGAACCACCAAAGCGGGTGGCTGCATTCACACATAACAGAACGCTTGAGAGAGGCTAAAATGGGGACTGGCTGTTTAGATGTTTTAGCGGTGGATGGAAGGATTCACCCGTTCTGGGAGTTGAAGTCCACAAGTCCTGCTTGTTTAAAAGTTTTTGTTTTCCATTTTTCATTTTCATACACTCACATATATACTGTGCATAGCCGGCGCCATACAACTATTAAACAATAATCGCAGCAATTCCTCTTGTCAACAATACCCCAAAAAATACAAACCCATATACCTCTTCCACTCTCCATACACCTCTTTCTTCCACCCCCCTCCAACTTTCTATCTTCCCTCCATCATCCCCCTCTACCCTACTTCCCTCCCCCTCTACCACTCCTCTCTCCCGATCCACTCCCTCCCTTCCTTCTCACCCTCCCTCCCATCCTCTCTCCCGCCCTCTCTACCCATCTTTCTTCTATCCCACTCCGCCTCCCCTTGGTGTATGTTCCACTAGATGTCAGTGTACTTAACTTATCCTATTTTTACAGAGAAATTAAAGAAAAACAGTATACATGTGAAGTCACATTACATTGAAATCTGAACCTAGTATATATCCCTCCCTCCCAAGTCCACAAGTCTTAAAGTTGCCGGCATTGGACATCTCGGCTTTAAATACTTCCACATAAGACTTGAGAAGTGACATTTCTCACATTCATCTGATTTTATTTCTGATCAGCTTTTGGAAAACATGACCGAGGTTGTGCGAAAAGGCATCCTAGACGCCCAAGCTCAGCTGCAAAAAGCCAACGAGGAACGCCTCCTGGAAGAGGTGAGCCGACGGTGGGGAGCCTGCTTCTTGCTGTCATACCTCTTCTTGAATATTTTGCTTCGGCACTTCATTGTTATTTTCCTGTCCTTCCCAGGGTTTGCTTCGACAGATTCCTGTGGTGGTTCTGGTCTGTCAACTGGTTTTCTTCCCATTTCACGCCTCACCGAAGGGACAAACCTTTAATCTAACAGCAGGTGAGATAAAAAATTTGATCCGGGCAAATCTTGAACCAGGATTAATTATCCTGAAATAACAAATAGTAAGGAAGGCAGAACATTATTCCAATGAGGAAGAGGTCAATCAGTCAATCAATCAATCAGTCAATCAATCAATCCTTTGTATAATGAACAAGACTTTCTTTTATTGGAGGTCATCAGTATCATTTTAAGGTTCCACTAGGGATGCTGACATCTCCCCCATAGTTACTCCATGGCTGGGCCTTCTTTCAGGATCAAATAGAGCCCAGTTTGGTGGCTCAGTGGCTAAGATGCTGAGCTTGTCGATCAGAGAGGCAGTTTGGCGATTCGAATCCCTAGCGCCACGTAACGGAGTGAGCTCCCATTACTTGTCTCAGCTTCTGCCAACCTAGCAGTTCGAAAGCATGTAAAAATGCGGGTAGAAAAATAGGCATCACCTTTGGTGGGAAGGTAACGGGGTTCCGTACGCCTTCGGTGTTGAGTCATGCCGGCCACATGACCACGGAGACGTCTTCGGACAGCGCTGCCTCTTCGGCTTTGAAACGGAGATGAGCACCACCCCCTAGAGTCGGGAACGACTGGCACATATCTCTTCCTTCCTTCTGTGCATCCTATGATCTATGCCTTTATCCGGATCTGATGTTTTTGCGCCCATTTCTTTGCCAGGGTCTTTGGAATCCACAGAGACAACGTACCTATCTAAAGCCCAGGGCACGGGGATCACCCCGCCTCCCACTCCCACATCAAGCCGTGGTAACAGAAGTTCCCTGGTAAGTTGGCTTCATCTTCAGTTTTATTTATTTAAAAACAAATCAATAAAAGCATTGAGAGGAATCCTTTCTGCGTTCTGGTTTATAAAGCCAGAGTTTGAAAATCCGAGACTCGGCATGGCCACTACGGGGCTGGCAGCATATTTGGCCAATGAGGAGGTTGGGGAGGAACAGGTGGATGATGAATGGCCTCTCCCAGAGGAAATAAAAGAGGAGCGAAAGGGGAGTGGAGTTTGCAGGAGACCATTAGTTCACTTAATTGGTTTGAGACTCTCCGAGGCTCCTTGCCAAGTTTTGCAGATATCGCCTGGCAGCTCTCCAAGCCAGAGAGGTCGGTGACTGTAAATCCTCCCTTGAAAGACTTGGCTGGAGGTGAATGAGCAGAATTCACAGTCAATGAATAAAAGGGGTTTTTGTCGGGACCGGGAGTTCGCTTCACACTCTTGGGTAGCCTCGGTCAGAGCAAAGGCTAACAACACAAAATCTTTCTGGTATTGGATCTGGGTACTTGAGAGACCGCCTGCTGCCAATTACCTCCCAAAGACCCATTAGATCACACAGGGTTGGCCTCCTCCGGGTTCCGTCTACTAGCCAATGTCATCTGGCTACTACCCGGGGGAGGGCCTTCTCTGTGGCAGCTCCGGCCCTCTGGAACGAACTCCCCGCAGGGATTCGGACTCTCCCCTCTCTCCAGGCCTTCCGAAAAGCCGTCAAAACCTGGCTTTGCCGGCAGGCCTGGGGTTGATGAGTTCCCCTCCCCTCTCAACTTGTGTGGTTGCGTGATTCTTGCTTATTTTAATCATCTGTATTCTGTTCTATGTTCCCCTTTTCCCCTTTTGAGTTGTTCGCCACCCTGAGTCCCTCCCGGAGAAGGGCGGCATCCAAATAATAAAATTCAATTCAATTCAATTTCTCATTTCCCATATTTCATTCCAGGTCAAAAACTCTTTAAACGGGCCGGCAGGAACTCGGATGGGGTCAGCGAGACCAGCTCGGTGAGCCAAGCTACCGACTTGGACAGAGGAGAATTCGCAGCTTCTCCCCTCAAGCAGGAGAACGGCGGCGTCGAGGCGTCAAGCGAAAGCACCCCTCCCCTCCCCCAGGAAACGACCAGCGTTTCCCCAGGCACCCAATCTTGGGCTCCGGGAAACGACCGTCCGCTCTCTGAGGAGCAAGAGAACCTTAGATAAAAACCAAGGCTGTGCAATTAAAGACTTTGTACATGGGTTCAAAAAAAAAAAAGAGAAAAAAAACGAAAAAGAAAAGTGCACTTCGCTCCAGAAGAGAAACCGAATTGACGCATTTAAAAATGTGAAACCAGGCCGGAAGTAATCAGAACGAATCGCTATTCATGTGTGATGGGCTGGAGATTTTTGCACAAAAAATTGCTCTCTCTCTGTCTCTCCCTCTCTCCCTCCCTCCCTCTCCCTCTCCCTCCCTCTCTCTCGTTCTGTTTTTACTTGTCTGTTTGGTTCCGATTCCTCTAGTTTATCCTGCACACCCCTTTAGTGCCAAGGTTGGCTCTGGGGTGGCTTAGGATCATTTTTCCTTCTTTAGCAAGGAACGTGCAAGAATTAGGAGCCGAACGGAGTCATTCTCCCTCTTAATTTAATTTTAATTAATTAAACGTTGCTTTGCACAGGCTTTCCTTGGTTTTCTAAATTGGATTGTTCTCTGTGCTGGGATGAAGCTAATTTAGTTCCTGTTTGCTGAGCCCGCCAGCTGCTGGCTATTTTTATTTTAACAAGGGTTTGAAATATTTTTCATCGTCTGGCTGCCTTTATTACTGTTAACCTGACACTATTTGGGGGGGGGAGGCATTAAGTTGCCTTCAGGTTCCCCAAATCTTTGCCTCGACGAACTCACTGTCCTTTTCAACTCACTCGTCGGCGGACGAAAAAGGGAGAACGAGATTTTGCGTTTTCACAGGGGCCTAAAGAATTGGCTTAGAGGGAGATTGGGAAATAACACACGGAACAAAATCCAGTTTGAAAGGTTTGCATTGAAGGGACATCTAGTTGCTCAGTGCTCCTTTTGGGCAGATAGCAAGATGTCAAGAGAAGTGGCGTGCTGGTGGGGGTTTCCCCGCCCCCTTGCTGTTCTTAGCTTTTCTCATCGGTTGTTTGCATTTGTTAAATATTGTAAATATTCAGAGAAATTAGCTCATTATACAGTACTGCACTACGGGAAAGAAATATACCCACGCATTGAGCTGCTTTGGTTTTTAAAGTCGAGAGTAGATATGAAGAGTTGATTCCTCACCCCGGTGATTTAATTATGCCTTCCCCCCCCCCCCCCCCCCCCTGCGACATTTCGCTCTTTCTCTGTTAAACAGAGAAACTTGGTTTCCTAAGAGACTTGGCTGCACTTAATCTCTCTTCCATGATTATTACACCCCATGTTCTGGTTTTGTTTCACACACACACACATATATACACACACACATTTTTTTTTTTTTTTTTTTTTTTTGAGCAGTGTTTTTCCATAGCACGGTTTCCCCCTATCTGCTTGCTATCTGGGCACATCGGACCGGCTTCCACTCAGAAACCCAAGAATTTGGGGAAATGAAATTCAGCATCCCAAGACGGCAACAGTTGGGGAACGCCGTGGCATTTCGTAAGCGTTCCATTTAGATTTCATTAATCAATAAAGCTAGTGTAAGCGAGGGAGCTTTATTGTCAGCAATTGAAGAGGTCGATTCTGTTCTAACACAGGTAATAAAATTAAGGAATGGTATTCTCAAAATCATTTTATTTTTTTGTGGTGGTGGTTATAATGTTGAGACTTTAAGGCATCCTAAGCAGAAAAGAATGCCACTCCCTTTACAAGAAAAAAGAAAAAGTCTAAAACTGTCCCCTGTGGTCATAATTGTAGAAATTACTAATTTGGAAATGGGAGATTTTTTTCTGCTTTAAAATCCAAGCATCCAGACACGATTTACATCCGTTATGGAGATCCTCACCAAATTAGATCTTACAGCAAATGCTAGCATTTTCTCCTCTCTTCTAATAATTTACTTGAGGGTCTGTTATCCTTTGCACTCAAGTGGGCATTAAGAGTTCAAGTTTTGCTTAATATTATTTATGGAGGTTGAGAGATAATGATCATCAGATCTAGTTTACTCTGGAGTAGCAAGTTTCTCGAAGTTCAGCTAGAAACCGATTGAACGCAGCAACGGGCTTCAATGATCAAAATGTTTGTTAAAGGTTAAAACAACAACTTGTTCTTTCTTGATTTGAGGGTTGTTGCTGGTTAAATGTACACTTAACTCCCAACTATTAAGGGTTGATTTTTCTAAAGTGCAAATTTAATTCCTGTCTTCCTTTTGACTGTTTATTTAGTGCAATGATTTATATTAACTTGGGTTCATGAGTGGGGGGGGAAAGGTTAAAGTTATAATTGTTAATATAAATTTTAATGTTTTATATCAAGCTGGCAGTTTTGCTGGAATACAGTCCTAATTTAGATACTTCCTAAATGCTTCAATAAAGGTTCTTCAACTTGTCGTATCTTGAGTTTGTGATGGTTTAAAAGAACCAGAAGTAGGGAATATAAACATGAGAAGACTTTTAATTATTTAATCCAGAAGGCTATTATTTCTGGCAGTGGTTAGATTTGAGCCTCATATAAATTACGTTGGGTTTTAAGTATCTTAAAATTGAACAAGTTTAAAGACAGCCCTGCAAATGAAACTGAGTTCTCGGAATTCAGACGATTTCGAGATGGTGGCGTTCTCTGACCTTGGTGGTTTTCTTGCAGACGTTTCATGGCCCAACTAGATAACATTATCAGTGCTGGAAGGGAGCAAGGTTTGCTCTCTGTTTATGGTTCATTTTGTCTTTGTTTTTAAAACCGTACTTGCCTTCTGGCTATAGATGCTTGTGTCAAGGTTCCAATAGACGCCCTAATTAACTCATGAGTCTCGAGCCAAGTTTCAAGAGAAAACCAGTTAGTTATTAGGAGTAGCATGTCGGCATCTATTCCAGTGAGGTCAACTGTGTCACACGTAGTTTATGGCTAAACTTTGACTCTGTTCTCCCCCCCACTCCCCGGGAGTTGCCACAAAGAAGTAAAGCTATTCTCCAAAGCACCTGAAGGCAGGACAAGAAGCAACTGATGGAAACTAATCAAGGAGAGAACTAACTTAGACCTGAGGAGAAATTCCCTGACAGTTAGAACAATTAATCAGTGGAACAACTTGCCTCCAGAAGTTGTGAATGCCCCAACACTGGAAGTCTTTAAGAAGATGCTGGATAGCCATTTGTCTGAAGTGGTATAGGGATTCCTGCCTAAGCCGGGGGTTGGACTAGATGACCTCCAATGTCCCTTCCAGCTCTGTTATTCTGTTAAAACGTACCTACTTCGGACACACATAAATACCTAAAAAGAAAAACCAGATTAAATCGTAGCAAAAAAGTTTTAAAGTTTCCTTACATGCAGAGGTGTTTGAAAAAAACCTTTGGGTTCGGTTAACAGAAACAACACATTTGATCAACTTGTCAGATCCTTGCCTAGAAATGACGTAGCAAAAAGAAGATGATTTAAGTTGTGACTGCTTTTAATCGTAATATTATTTTTTGGCTACATTCAATAGTTTGATGGATCTGGTTCAGTGAAAATCCCCTCCTCCTCCTTTTGGGTGGCTGAAAGACACAGCGATGGCGAGATCCAGGCCAGACTCTTACCAGTTTCTCTTTGACAGAAGAGGAAGCTGAAGACAGCGGAGTAAAAAAAAAATAACGGCACAGCGAAAGCCAAAACCAACAATCTGAATCTTTGCGTCTTCTGTGAAGTATCTGAAGCCACATGGTTTTCTTGCAGGACTAGGTATGGAGATCTAGTGTAGAAAACTCTAAAAAAAGGAACTAAGGAGAATCAGCCCATGTTGAGCTGCACTAGAAGTCCCCATCAGAAGATAGGTATGTAGGCAAGCCCCACCCAACATATTTGCCTGCCTGCATTTGGTCCTCAGTCCAAGAAGAATGTCATGGCGGGCATTCTTTAGCTACTGCTCGGGAGGCCTCAACATCAACTTCTATTATTAGCTGGGAGAGGTTCTGTCTCAAGCTTCATTTGAAAGCTTCCACATGGCTACTGAGATAGTTCCAGAGAAGAGCAAACTTGTCTAGATCGGAAGGTCCTTCCTGAAACATCTGGTATCAAGGTCATGTTCTTAACCCTAGCGTCCTCATGTTGGGACTGGTCAATCCAACCTCACCGGAACAAGCGGTCTGACTTTGAAATGGACCTGTTGTGGCCCGCCAGTGGAGCTGGTAGCAGATTCGGACAGTGAGGAGATTGGGGAGGAAACCTGGGCCAATCCTGGAGTCTGGGGAAGGCTCTGATGAGGGCTCTGTGTCGGAGGCAGAGAGGGGGCCGGGGCCGTCTGACAGTTATCAGCTGCCTTCAGAGTCAAGACATCATTGAGGCAGAGGAACATCTGGAGCCTGTTCCCAGTGTGCGCGTGCACAGAGTTGCCAGACGAAGGGAACAAGCTAAAGGACAGGGGTTGACTTGGGAGTAAGGCCAGACAATGAATGGCCCCTCCCAGAGGATATAAAAGAGGAGCGAAAGGGGAGTGGAGTTTGCAGGAGACAATTAGTGCCATTCATTAGAGTGAAGATCTGTTCCTGGCTCCTTGCCAAGTAATTGCTGCTACAGCGTGGAGTTTGGAAGATATCGGCCCGGCAGCTCTCCAAGCTGATCAAGGTCTGTAGTTGTGAAACCTCATGAAAGACTGCTGGCCGGGATTTTGCTGAAGAGGAATTCCTTTGAAACTAAATAAAAGGGGTTTTATCGGGACGAGGAGTCGGCTTTGTGCTTTTGGGAAGCCTGGGTCAGAAAAAGGACCATTTCAGGGACCAGAAGGCTTCATTCCAACATGAGAACGTGCCCAGGAAGCTTCTGCACGTCTCCAGATGATATTTTATCAAGGCCATAGAGCTCCGATGAAACAAACAGCATGGCGGCTTAGCATTAAGACGCCGGCCTTGAAGAACCGACTGAAGCAAGAAAATTTGACGGAGCAGGGATGGGAGAACCAACCGAGGAGGTTTCACCTCCTTCTTTGCAAACCACACTGAGGCCCGTTTTAGGTTCTTGAGAACTTTGGACCCAACTCCAATGAAATGTGAAACGTTTACCTAATTTTGCACCGGATCGGCTGCCTGTTTTGGAAAAGACGGGATATTTGAGGGAGGTCCATCCCATAAATGCAACCCACTTGGTTTCCCCTGACGTCTTTGCAGGGGGGGGGGTGCTCACCAGGTAAAGGTGCATGGCATAAGGAAGGTCTCTTGACATCCTTCTTCTTGACTTCCGGAGTGCCCCTGGTTTCTCCCTTTCGGATTAGATCTGGCCAGAGACTCTTTCCCACAAGCCCTCGGCGTTTTTTTTGTAGAGGCGAGGTTTTTGAGTCGGGAAGAGGGTCTTCTCGGGGAACGGATGTTCTCTTAGATAAAGCAAAGTAGCTCTGATGTGTGACACAAAATGGTGGGGCTCAGCCAGGGGTGATGTGGAGAGATTCTGCGAAGGTACAAAAAGGAAAAAAAATTAAGGAAGCCGACAGGGGAGAATCCTTGGTGCTCTATGAGCTTGGTTTTCCTCCCACCCCCACTTGCAAATGCTTCATTACCCACCAAGACTGACAAAGCAGACCGCTAGTATATAAACAGAGAATAAGCCCTCACTCCCTTCTAGCACTGATGATGTTACCTAACTGGGTGGTGAAACGTCTGCAAGAAAACAACCAAGTTCAGAGAGTTCTCCTCCTCCTCTTCCACCTCTTCCTTTTTCTCCTCCCCATCTTTCTCTTCCTCCTCCTCCCTCCCCTCCTCCTCATCTCCACAAGTCCCCCTCCCTTCTAGCACTGGTGATGTTACCTAGTTGGGCCATGAAACGCCTGCAAGAAAGCAATTAAGTTCAGAGAGCTCCAAGGACCACTCAGTCCTTCTCCTCCTCTTTCACCTCTTCCTTTTTTCTCCTCCTCTTTCTCTTCCTTCTCTCCCTTCCTCCTCCTCCTCTCTACAAGTCCCCCTCCCTTCTAGCACTGATGATGTTACCTAAATGGGTCGTGAAACGGCTGCAAGAAAACAACCAGATTCAGAAAGTGCTTCTCTTTCATCTCTTCCTTTTTCTCTTTCTCCTCCTCTTCCTCCTCCTCCTCTCTACAAGTCCCTCTCCCTTCTAACACTGATGATGTTACCCAGTGGGGCCATAAAACATCTACGAGAAAACCATCAAACTCAGAGGGCATCAACGACCCCCCCAATTCAACCCCAAGCCACAAATATTCTCTTCTGTTGACTTGTGAGATTCTTAGGATACCATTTTCATAAGCTTTTTCAAAACATGTTCCTCCTATACACAAGTCAATAGATGCAATGATCAAACCCACAAGAAGGAAATCCAATTTCAAACCCCCATTTGGACACAAAGAAATCCTTGAGCTAACACAAAGACACGGGAACCTGTTTAGTTTGTGGTTTAGCTAGAATGCTCAGAACTCAACCTTCTGCCACCAGTCCCATAAACCAACGGTTGAATAAACCCCAATTGAATGCGTTCTGACCGAGGCTTCCCAAGAGCATGGAGCAACCTCCTGGTCCCGACAAATCCCCTTTTATTAATGTACTGTGAATTCTGCTCATTCACATCCAGCAAAGACTTTCAAGGGAGGATTTACAGTCACAAGACCTTATCTGGCTTGGAGAGCTGCCAGGCTGATATCTGCAAAACTTGGCAAGGAGTCTCAGAGAGTCACGAACCAATTAAGTGAACTAATTGTCTCCTGCAAGCTCCACTCCCTTTTTGCTCCTTTTATTTCCTCTGGGAGGGGCCATTCATCGTCCACCTGTGGCCTTACTCCCAAGTCGACCCCTGTTTTTAGCTGTTTCATTCATCAGGCAGCTCTGGGAATAGGCTCCAGCTGTTCCTCCGCCTCAGTGATGTCTTGACTCTGACGGCAGCTGATAACTGGCATATGGCCTTGGCCCCCTCTCTGCCTCCGACACAGAGCCCTCATCAGAGCCTTCTGCAGACTCCAGGACTGGCCCAGGTTCCTCCCCAACCTCCTCACTGTCTGAATCTGCAGCCAGCTCTGCTAGCCGCTGACAGGTCACAACAGAATGCTCAACCAGCATTCAGACATTACATAGTTTGCTTCCCCATTGCTTGCTGGCTAGGTTTACAACCTCCTGGGAGTACACACTGTAGTAAGCTACGATTTACAAGCCGTGATGGTTGGAGCCACACAGAAAGCTAAGCAAAAACTAAAGAGATCATATTGGGGCCTAACATAATGCATGAATTCAGCAATTTTTCAGCCTAGCTTTCTCCAACTGGGATCCCCGATGCCCTTGGCCAACTCCAGAGTTACCTGTAAGATGGTCTGGTTGCTCTGCTCCAACCAGAAATCCACGTGAGGGAAAGGCATCCAGTAGTAAGGCCCAATGCAGAGTTGCTCCTTCTTGGAGTCATAAATGCTGATCATCTAACAAGAGGCGGGACAAGTGTCAACAGGTGAAGGCAAGCGAAAGGGGAGCAAGCGCAGAACAAACCCCGGTTACTCAGCAGAAGCAGAAGCCAGAAGGGTTAATCCTGGCCCCGTTACAAGACCAAATCCTGTTTATGCCTTTCTCTGATTCTCATTCATTGATTGATTTATATTGATTTATATTGATTTATATTGATTTATATGTATGTATATTATTTATATTATTTATATTATTTATATTATTTATATTATTTATATTATTTATATTATTTATATTATTTATATTATTTATATTATTTATATTATTTATATTATTATTTATATTATTTATATTATTTATATTATTTATATTATTATTTATTTTAGATTTATATTTATATTTATATTTAGATTATTTATATTTAGATTTCTTTATATTTACATATTTCTATTTATTTTATTTATTTTATTTGTTTGTTTTAATTTAATTTTATTTATTTTATTTATTTTATTTATTATTTTATTATTGATTTATTTATTTTATTTATTTTATTTATTTTATTTATTTATTTTATTATTTATTTATTTTATTTATTTTATTTATTTTATTTATTTTATTTATTTTATTTATTTTATTTATTTTATTTATTTTATTTATTTTATTTATTTTATTTATTTTATTTATTTTATTTATTTTATTTATTTTATTTGTTTGTTTTAATTTAATTTTATTTATTTTATTTATTTTATTTATTATTTTATTTATTTTATTTATTTTATTATTTATTTATTTTATTTATTTTATTTATTTATTTTATTATTTATTTATTTTATTTATTTTATTTATTTTATTATTTATTATTTTATTTATTTTATTTATTTTATTTATTTTATTTATTTTATTTATTTTATTTATTTATTTATTTATTTTATTTATTTTATTTATTTTATTTATTTTATTTATTTTATTTGTTTGTTTTAATTTAATTTTATTTATTTATTTATTTTATTTATTATTTTATTTATTTTATTTATTTTATTTATTTTATTTATTTTATTTATTTTATTTATTTTATTTATTTTATTTATTTTATTTATTTTATTTATTTTATTTATTTTATTTATTTTATTTATTTTATTTATTTTATTTATTTTATTTATTTTATTTATTTATTTTATTATTTATCTATTTTATTTATTTTATTTATTTTATTTATTTTATTTATTTTATTTATTTTATTTACTTGTCAACAAGTACAAGGAAACAAGTATGAAAACACATGAAAAATGGCACAAATAAATGGATATAAATAAGCAAATCATAGCTATGAACACATAAAAAGAGTACATATCAATGGGGAGAGTAGGACAGGGACGGAAGGCACGCTGGTGCGCTGATGCACGCCCCCTTTACGGACCTCTTAAGAACTGCGTAAGGTCCACGGTAGACGGCATAAGGTAAAAAGTGGGGGGGGGGAGAGGAACTAACAACAAGATCGGGTAGGGTGTTCCAGACATCTACTATTCTATTCTGAATTCGTTTTTCCTGCAATCAAGAATCGAACGGATTGCATTATTTTGTATCTATTCGAAGGCCATTCGAGCTGTGAGTGCCTCCACCTGTATTCTGGACCCGTGTCCCTCCTGGCTGGTTGCCAACAGCAGTGAGGTGACACGTGGCTGGATCCAGGCGGTCGTGACCGCCTCTCTTCGGGAGGGGCACTTCCCCGCCGCACTTAAAACGGCGGTGGTGAGACCCCTCCTGAAGAAACCATCCTTGGATCCAGCCATTTTAAACAACTATCGTCCTGTCTCCAACCTCCCCTTTGTTGGGAAGGTTGTTGAGAAGGTGGTGGCCTTCCAGCTTCAACGGGCCTTGGAGGAAGCTAGTTATCTTGACCCCTTCCAGTCCGGCTTCAGACCTGGTTACAGCACAGAAACCGCTTTGGTCGCATTGACCGATGATCTCTGGAGGGCCAGAGATGGAGGCCATGCGTCCATCCTGGTTCTCCTTGACCTCTCAGCGGCTTTCGATACCATCGACCATGGTATCCTTCTGCGACGACTCCAGGAGGTGGGGGTGGGAGGCACTGTCCTGCAGTGGTTCTCCTCCTACCTCTCGGACAGGTCGCAGTCGGTGTTGGTCGGGGGGCAGAGATCGTCCCTGAGGCCCCTAACATATGGGGTGCCACAGGGTTCGGTCTTATCCCCCCTACTATTTAACATATACATGAAACCGCTGGGCGAGATCATTCGGAGGCACGGGATAAAATACCATCAATATGCGGACGATACACAATTGTATCTGTCCGCCCCGTGCCAACTCAATGAAGCGGTGGACGTGATGAACCGGGGTCTTGAGGCCGTTAAGAACTGGATGAGTGCTAACAAACTGGTACTCAACCCAGACAAGACCGAGTGGCTGTTGTGTTTCCCTCCCAACAATTTGGCTAATATACCATCACTCAGGCTGGGGGGTCAAATTCTATACCCCTCAGATAGGGTTCGTAACTTAGGAGTCCTCCTGGATCCACAGCTGACTTTTGACCATCATTTGTCGGCTGTGACCAGGGGGGCTTTTGCCCAGGTTCGCCTGGTCCGCCAGTTGCGACCCTACCTGGAACGGGAGGCTCTCGCAACAGTCACTCGAGCCCTTGTGATCTCTAGGCTGGAATACTGCAATGTGCTCTACATGGGGCTGCCCATGAAGTGCATCCGGCGACTGCAGTTAGTTCAGAATGCGGCCGCGCGAGTGATAGTGGGCGCACCGCGGTTCGCCCACATAACACCCATCCTCCGCGAGCTGCACTGGCTACCTGTTGATCTCCGGGTGCGCTTCAGGGTGTTGATGACCACCTTCAAAGCACTCCATGGTAGTGGATCTGAGTACTTGAGAGACCGCCTTCTGCCGATTACCTCCCTTCGACCGATTAGATCGCACAGACTGGGCCTCCTCCAAATTCCATCCGCCAGTCAATGCCGACTGGCGACTACACGGAGGAGAGCCTTTTCTGTTGCAGCTCCGACCCTGTGGAACGACCTCCCCGTCGAGATACGCACCCTCACCACCGTCCAGGCCTTCCGCACAGCCCTTAAGACCTGGCTATCCCAACAGGCCTGGGGATAGGTTTCCAATTTCACCCCGCCCGAGTGTTGAGTGTTGAATGCAAGTTGTGTTTTTATCATTTTATTTTATGCACATATTGTTTGGTTTTTGCATTTCACCCCCTTCCCTATGATTGTAAGCCGCCCTGAGTCCCCTCAGGGAAAAGGGCGGCCTATAAATCCTAATAAACTAAACTAAACTAAACTAAACTATTGATAGCCCTTGGGTTATTGCAGTTTATTTATTTATTTATCATTTATATTGATTTATGTTCCCTGCTCCGATTCTCCCATTGGTTTTCTCCCAGGAAAACACCAGACACCAACAATAGCAGCGAAAATAACTATCAATCTCTATTTATCTACCATCTAGCTCTATCTCTCCCTCGATCCATCCATCCATCATTATTTATCTATCATCTATCTCATCTATCTATCAATTATCTATATTATCTATATCTATCTATCTAGATAGATATAACCGAGGTGGCGCAGTGGTTAGGGTGCAGTACTGCAGGCCACTTCAGTTGACTGTTATCTGCAGTTCAGCGGTTCTAATCTCACCGGCTGAGGGTTGACTCAGCCTTCCATCCTTCCGAGGTGGGTAAAATGAGGACCCGGATTGTTGGGGGCAATATGCTGACTCTGTAAAGCGCTTAGAGAGGGCTGAAAGCCCTATGAAGCGGTATATAAGTCTAACTGCTATTGCTATTGCTATCTATCTATCATCTATCTATCTATCTATCATCTATCATCTATCTATCTCTATCAAACATCTTAATATAAACAGATAACAAATGCCACACTTTCTCACACTGATGATATCCATTTGGGTAATGAATGTCTACAAAAAACAACCAAGCTTAGAGAATATCAAGGACTTCATAATTCAACTGCGAGCTACATATTATTCTCTTCTATGTTTTATCTTTTAGATTGTTAAGTCTTTGACAGAGGACTTTTTTGGCCTGAAGTGTGGTTCCCTTTCTCATTCTTTTGTCTATCTATTTGCTAACCTTTGCTCCTGCTAATACGCTGGCAGATCGCATGTCTTCATCAGGTCCTCGGTCTGGAAATGTGGCGTGGAAAATCTCACCCATTTTAACGTTTGCACCTGAAAGGAAAGGAGCAACATAAGAAAATACGTTCCTTCTGAAGGAACTCTGAAATTATCATTAAACATTAATGTCAAAGGACAGAGCAAGTTGATTGACAGGAAAAAATCTTTCAAATTGCCTCTCTTTTAAGTGTTAAACTAAACATGCATCTTTTAATTCCAATCATTGGTACCTTAATCGGCCAGTTTTAAAAACATAATAATTTTAAGGTGGCAATTCCTTACCTCACGTAAGCCAGTTTTTAAACCTGGCCTCAAATGAAAGAAACTCACCGATTCCATAAATATACGGCAAATGCCTGCCACTTTCTTGGCGATCATTCAGCTCTGTAATGAAAGCATAAAAATTGACTTCATCAAAAAAGTAATAAACTGGAAAATACATAGTGGCACAGCTAAGCGACTGCAGAATGTTTTTTTCAGGCTGGAGGTTATATTTTAGATTTGACAGAGAATATCCCCACAAAAAGAGAAGACAGAACCAAGATTGTTGTGACTCAGCAGAAGTCTCCTGTGAGTCTTTTCGGGATGCAAGATTAACAATGCAGCTGGGGCTCGTTAGTGGTGTCTTCTGGGGATAAAAGGACGGATGGTGTCACGCCCTGGTTGCAGGAGTCAACGTTCATTCATTCATTCATCATTCATCGGTCATGGTTTGTTTGTGAGAGACACTTGGAGAAGTGATTTGCTTTCTGTAACCCTGATTTTGTAAGAGTTTTGTTTGATATTCTGTTATCTTCTTGTCAGAGACTTGATTTATGTTTATTTTTGGGCTCGCAGCCAGTCTGAGCCGAGAACTGATAAAGTTCTTCCCTTTTACGTTTGTCTGCCTGTCGTCTGTTAACGAGCGGAGAAGGGGGGACAGAACACAAGATAAAGCTAAGCCAGGGGGGAGAGAAATCCTACACTGATTTTATTTACATTTTACATATATTATATTGTCAATTAAATACAATGACTCCTCTCTGTGCATTCTTTAATTTTTCCCTTCTGCCACATTAAACATTCCATATTGCAAGTATTTTTAAGTGTCCGGGGGGGGGGGGGGGCATAGCCAGAAATTTAGGGAGGGAGTGGGGGGAAATAAGCTCACAAATTGAATCCTTCCTTTGGCTAGTGGTGTAGTTCATGTTGAGAAAAAAACTTTCCTTTGCAATGGGACAAAGGAGAATTGAAGAGAGATCAAATCCTACGATATTATCTGAAGGAATCCATTATTAAGAAGATTTTCATAAGTAAAAGTTGGTTTATTTGACCAAGGTTAAAATAAGTCACGTTTTTATAAAATTCGGGCAACATTTTATAGATTTTCTGCTGACACCAGGATTGTAAAATTGATGGCTGTAATTAAAAATATAAGGAAATGGGTTGCATTATAAACTGATTCGGACAATACAATAAAGACAAAGACATATATAATTACCTGTGACACAGAAGGTCATCAAATAAACATTATCTAACAAGCGGTCAAACGCTCCTATGGAGATAAAAGGAAAAACTATAAAACTCATAAGTCGAGGAAAGAAATACAGATTAACTACAGCAGTGGTCCCCAACCTTTTTATCGCCGCGGACCAGTCAGACGAGCCTCCCTCGGCCTTCCGGACCGGCGGGTGGGAAGGCGGCCATCCTGGGCGCGCGTTCCGCAGGGAGGGGGGGCTTCCTTCACGCCAAGGCCGACAGCCCGCGAGGCCGCCCCGCCTCCTCCTCCTCGGCCGCCGGGGGAAGGGAGGGGGAACCGACCCCGCGATCCGCTCGCTCGGGCAGCCCTTTTTCCTCGCTGCAGTTCGGCGGGGGAAAAAGATGGCCCTGTGTCCTACTTCGGGCGGGCGGGCGGCTGGCGCGGCGGAGGCCGGCTGCTTCCGAGGGGGTGGGCCTCCGCGCCGCGCTCCATGAAGGGAAGAGGGGGAGAAGGCGGGCTGCGGCCGAAGGGTCCCCGAGAGCCCCGCCGGCCTGACACAAAAAGCGCTTCGGCGGAGCGGCGGGGGGGAGGGGCGGGAGGCAGGTGACACTCCAGGAGGGGGGGCAGAGCTGCGCCGCGAGTCTTACGTAAAGCCCCCCCTCCCCGCCTCGGCGGAGGAAAACATCTCCCACCTGGGTGGGGCTGCGCGCGAAGCGCCTCTCGGAACGGCGAAGCTCCCCAAGTTCCCCCGAAACGGCCGCGCTGCGCCCCTCCCCCCCGCAACCTTAGTTTCTCCTTGGGAGGAAAATGCAGCGCCGCCGCCCCCTCCTGCCCCCCCCTCGTCATTCCACGGGGCAGGCGGGCCGGGTGAGTCCGCGGACAAAGTTTCGTCTCCCAGGCAGCCTCCGCCAGCAGCATCCCAAGTTCGGGCCGAGGCCGCCGCCGCCACCCCCTCCCTCCCGGGGTGAGCAGAGCAAGAGGGCGGGGGGGAGATCGGGCCTCCCCTCGCCCCCCCAGCCCCGCACATCTGGGGCGGCGGGGGGGGGGCAGAGAAAGGGCGCGTTCATGAGGACTACAAAGTTGCAAATATGGCCCCCGGCCGCTGCAGCGATCATGGCCCCCGGCCGCTGCGTGGCCCGGTGCCAGGTACTCCACGGCCCGGCACCGGTCCGCGGACCGGGGGTTGGGGACCACTGAACTACAGGATGAAAAATAATTGTATTATTCAAATACTTTAATACTCCGCTCTGTTTCCAGACTGGGTTTTATAGCAATAGCAATAGCAATAGCAGTTAGACTTATATACCGCTTCATAGGGCTTTCAGCCCTCTCTAAGCGGTTTACAGAGTCAGCATATCGCCCCCACAGTCTGGGTCCTCATTTCACCCACCTCGGAAGGATGGAAGGCTGAGTCAACCTTGAGCCAGTGAGATTAGAACCACTGAACTGCAGATAACAGTCAGCTGAAGTGGCCTGCAGTACTGCACCCTAACCACTGCGCCACCTCGGCTCTTATCAAGACACCTTCTCACCTGGAACAACTGCCCCCTTACGTTCACTACCAAATTGTCCATTTGTGAAACCGTAGGAGATGAAGTTTCTAGCTTCATCAAAGATACAGTCAACCCATCAGTTCCAAGAAAATTATCCTGAGGGATTTGTGACCCAAAACTAACAGTCCCAGCATTTGACTCTTCCTACCGATGGTATCATATATTCCGTAGGCATCAACATAACTCATCCCCTGTTGCTATCCTATTTCTCTGAGAATGTCTTTCTTTGGAAAAGATTAGTAAGTGGCCCAAATATTTAAGAGTTACTAATAACATTTACTTGGTCATCCATTTAATTTAGTGGCATTTATTTCTAAGAATCACCATAGTCTGATAAGAGTAAGCACTGTAATAATTATTCTTTCAGCAATATTTGTTCACAAGCCTCCTTCTATAGGAAATGGTTTAGACAGCACATCTAGCCGCACAGGACGGATGTAGCCGACCACAAATTGTTCTTGATACCTATAGAATTTGCTTGTTTTGTACTTGCTTGAAAACAGCTAAACTAGGGCGTACACGTGAAACTTAGGAAGCGCGCAGTTATCAATTCTATTATTGGTCCAGATGCATAATTTGTAACCAATGACATTTGCAATGTTTGAAAACCTAATTTGCGTATGAAAGTTTATATATTCAGCTTTGCTACATAATAAAGTTGTCATTCACCCAGAGAGATCGTGCCCTCAAGTTCTTTCTAGGATTAGCTTCGTGGGTGACCCCACGTGATATTGTTGTGCCCAGGTGCCGCCCTGGAGAAGCCGTTTCCTCCAGGGACGGACTGAGGCACTAACAAGTGGTGACCCCCGACGTGATTTTTTCCGCCGGACCGACGCAGCCTTGCCGCTGCGTGCCTGAGACCCCATCGCTTACCCGCGCGCTCGTCGTCGTTCGTGGAAACGACTGATCTTTCGTAAGTATGGGGGCGGATCTGTCCAAGGAGCAGGGAACTCAGAACTTGGCCAGATTCTCAGAGCTTCTAAAAGTCAATTAACAAAGAAATTTGTCTTTCCTACCAAATCTGAATTACGCCAACTGTTAATGCACATTTGGCAAAACTGCCCCTCCTATCCTCACCATGGCTCCCTTAAACCTGGACCATGGGTGAAAATAGGCACATATCTCCATCAGGAACCTCGTGCTCCTACTCCGATGCTCCTGACTTGGAAAGTCACACTTGCTGCTGTTAGACTCCATCATTCTGACCCTTCTCCTGATTTTCCCATAGAACCCCCTGATCTTACTCCCCCACCTCCTTATTTAGATCGCCCTTCAAATTTTGTCCCGTCTGTCTCCTCTCCCTCTGTTTCCCCCCCTCCCTCTCCTTCTGTTTCTGACATTTCGCTCACATCACCTCCCCCTCCTTCTTCTGATCCTGCCGGCGTTTATTTTGCTTCCTCTCTCTCTCTCCCTACTATGGCTGGCAGTACTGTGGCCCGTGGCTTGGCTTCTGCCCGAGCCGATCCTTCTCTTACCCCAGACTTCTTTCTGTGAGTCTTATCTCTCTTCTTCTGTTGATTCACAACTTTTGTCTCTGTTTCTCACTTTACAAGGTCTTGTCTCCTCTCGCTGTTATTTTTTCCATGTCTCCCATATCTGAAGTCAGCCCTTCCCTGGGCCTCTCCAGGAGGGCAATGATGTTGCTGACGCTGCGGCATCAGCCCCCCCACCCCATGTCAATGTTTGTTCTGCTATCACACCTTGGGATAGCCACTCTTACTTTCACCAGAATAAAAAAGCGCTCATAAAACCATTTGGCATTACTGCAAATGAGGCATCAGCAATTATTCAACTATGCCCCACCTGTAGCCAGCAGGCAAACCCTCTCCCTATGGGAGTTAATCCCTGAGGGACAGAGTGTTGCCAAATTTGGCAAATGCATGTTATACATGTTCAGGCTACATTATGGCATCCCCCCAAAGGGGTGAAGCCACCAAACATGTTATTAATCATTCGATTCGGACCTTTGCATCGCTGGGACGCCCAAAAGAGAAATTTGGCATTCCTTATAACAGCCAGGGTCAGGCGTTGGCTGAGCGTGCCAACCAGACATTAAAACATGCCCTGGACAGATATATTGGCAATAGGGAAAATGCCCCCTGGCCTCCCAGCAGTGCAACACACCGGCAGTCCACCATCCTCGGCAGCGACTCGTCATTTTGCAGCTCCACCTACTGCAGACACCTCCCGTCCACCTGTCTACTATCGCTGCTTGCCTGACTTGACGTGGTGAGGACCTGCTGACCTGCTGACCTGGGAAAGGAACTACGCTGCAATCCAATTAAAAGACAAAGTTCTTTGGATCCCAGGACCGCACGTAAGACCATATTTGCCAAAACCACCTATACAACCACCTACACAAACACAGAAGCAGCCTGACCATGACCAACCAACAGGAACCACAGCTTGAGGCTGTCTCTGTCTCTGACCTGGAACACAGAGCAGAGCACCCTCCACTCCCCCGACCGGCTGCCCTGTCTTTCGCCGCAGATCCCCCTACTATGTGTTTGGTTGAATGCTACCTGTTGTCATTATTTGAACCAGTCCGGATAAATTGAAACCAGTGTGGAAAAATTACATGATACCGTTCAAACAGTTGGACAAACATACAAAGCCTTGGACTCCTGGTAGGATTGGATGACCTCTTGGTTACCAAATTTTAACTGGTTGGGAAATGTTTCCAAGACCGTTATAACCCTTGTTGCTTTGCTGATACTGTTGTGTTGCTGTATTCAATGTGCACCCTCTTTATTCACTATGTGTAAGAATACTCTCTAGCTTGGCTCCACAGAAGAATATTCACATTGTCAACCACATGGAGTTACATGAACAGTCAACCCCTTCATGGGGAAAGCTCCCTTCCGCATGCCCAGCAATGAAGAGGGAGACGCTGCCTTTTAACAAAAACAGTGTTGGAATTCATTCCGGGTGTGTGTGTGCAGGGCAGTTTCTGCTGTCTGAAACACACATACACAGGGATGCAAAAACATCGCACCAGAAGCATCCTTCCGGCCTAAACGGCCAGGACTCATTATGCAGCCTCATGTAACATGAATTATATGAGCCAGCAACTCCCACACATGCCCTTCTCTCCCCTATGCTGTGCTGTAACTGTCTATTCCCCCTTTGCCATGATGTGATTTTTTATTGGTTTATGTGTAGAATGCTGTGATTAGCCCTGGTAGATGAAGAGGAAGAGTCTCTTTGACAAAAAGATAATAAAAAGAAAAGGAGGAGATGTTGCTATCCTATTTCTCTGAGAATGTCTTTCTTTGGAAAAGATTAGTAAGTGGCCCAAATATTTAAGAGTTACTAATAACATTTACTTGGTCATCCATTTAATTTAGTGGCATTTATTTCTAAGAATCACCATAGTCTGATAAGAGTAAGCACTGTAATAATTATTCTTTCAGCAATATTTGTTCACAAGCCTCCTTCTATAGGAAATGGTTTAGACAGCACATCTAGCCGCACAGGACGGATGTAGCCGACCACAAATTGTTCTTGATACCTATAGAATTTGCTTGTTTTGTACTTGCTTGAAAACAGCTAAACTAGGGCGTACACGTGAAACTTAGGAAGCGCGCAGTTATCAATTCTATTATTGGTCCAGATGCATAATTTGTAACCAATGACATTTGCAATGTTTGAAAACCTAATTTGCGTATGAAAGTTTATATATTCAGCTTTGCTACATAATAAAGTTGTCATTCACCCAGAGAGATCGTGCCCTCAAGTTCTTTCTAGGATTAGCTTCGTGGGTGACCCCACGTGATATTGTTGTGCCCAGGTGCCGCCCTGGAGAAGCCGTTTCCTCCAGGGACGGACTGAGGCACTAACAATCCCCAACAGATCTGTACTCCGTAAATGTAACTGGCTTCCTTTCACTACAATCTACATCATGTAAGCCCTCTCTCTAAAGCAGAAATTTGTTCCTGTTGTGGCCCGCCAGTGGCCAGCAGAGCTGGCAGCAGATTCGGACAGTGAGGAGGTTGGGGAGGAACATGGGCCAATCCTGGAGTCTGAGGAAGGCTCGGATGAGGGCTCTGCGTCGGAGGCAGAGAGGGGGCCAAGGCCGTCTGACAGTTATCAGCTGCCTTTGGAGTCAGACATCAGTGAGGCAGAGGAACAGCTGGAGCCTGTTCCCAATGTGCGCATAGGCAGAGCTGCCAGACGAAGGGAACAGCTAAGGAAAAAGGGTCGACTAGGGAGTAAGGACAGGGAATGCCCCCCCCCCTCTTAGGGAATAAGACCGTGAGACCGCCTACTGCCACATACCTCCCAGCAGCCGGTGAGATCACACAGGGTGGGCCTCTTTCAGATGCCGTCAGCCAGACAATGTCGGCTGGCGGCTGCCCGGAGGAGGGCCTTCTCTGTGGCTGCTCCGACCCTTTGGAATGAGCTACCCCCAGAGATCCAGATCTTGCCCACTCTCATGGCCTTCAGAAAAGCTGTTAAAACCTGGCTATTCTGGCAGGCCTGGGGCTGTTGATCCCATTGTTGAGGTCCAGCCCTGAGCCGATCGAGTGCATGAGTGATGTTTTTAAATTTGTCTTTCCTTTATTTTTTATTATTTCTTTTTTCTCTTTGCTTTGTAAGGCGCCCGGAGTCCTTCGGGATTGGGCGGCCTATAAATTTTTGCAAAATAATAAATAATAAATAATAAATAATAAACAATAAATAAATAATAAATAATAAACAATAAATAAATAATAAATAATAAATAAATAATAAATAAATAATAAATAAATAAATAAATAAATAAATAATAAATAAATAATAAATAATAAATAAATAATAAATAAATAATAAATAAATAATAAATAAATAATAATAAATAAATAAATAAATAATAAATAAATAATAAATAAATAATACATAAATAATACATAAATAATAAATAAATAATACATAAATAATACATAAATAATAAATAAATAAATAAATAATACATAAATAATAAATAAATAAATAAATAATAAATAATAAATAAATAATAAATAAATAATAAATAAACAATAAATAAACAATAAATAAACAATAAATAAATAATAAATGAATAAAAACAGAGGAGCGAAAGGGGAGTGGAGTTTGCAGGAGACAATTAGTTCATTCCTGCATTCTTGCCAAGTATCGCGGCATCTGAAAAATCTCAGCCTGGCTACTCTCCAAACCTCATAAAGGTTGGTAATTGTGAACTATCTTGAAAGACTGTGGGAGAGGAAAGTATTTTCTGGAGAGGAATTCACTGTAAATTAAATAAAAGGGGTTTATCGGGACGAGGGCTCGGCTTCGTGCTACTGGGGAAGCCTAGGTCAGAACAGTTTTATGGGTGCTCTGGAGTCCACAAAATTCCCACCAGCTCACACAACTGGCCAACTTTATTCTACTTCAATGAAAACCTCAGATTTTTTTTCCGAAGACCCCCAGCAAAACCAAAAACGCAAAACTTACTTAACAGCTGACTGGTAAGATGCTGAGACAAGCGCCTATCGTCACAAAACCCTCCAACCAGGTGCAACTCCAACCTAGCAGGCACAGAATCCAGAAACATTCGTTCAATTTTCAATCTCTCTTAGACTGAATTTGAATTAATTAGGCTGGGTGTGAAAATGCACCTTTTGTTATTATTATTATTAGGATTACCCTATTTGTCACGACGATTCAATTTTGTTTCTGGGTAAGTAACTACAATACAGGATGTATATCAGGGACATAAGTCCTTGACTTATAAATAAGACATAATTTCTTATTGCTAAGATAGGCAGTTGTTAAGTGAGTCACACACCTGCCTTGGTTAAGCAAATCACTGCAATTGTTAAGTGAATCACCCAGTCGTTGAGTAAATCCAGCTTCCCCCACTGACTTTGGAAGCTAACTGGGAAGATCTCAGGTTATGTTCACATGAGCCCTGGATTGTCAACCCTGAAGAGAACTGGCTGGGGTCATCTTTGTGTCTTCAGGTTTCCACTAGATGGGAGCAGGAGGGAAATAGTTAGCTGGGGTTTTGCAGTCAAAACAAAAGGTTTTCCTATGGGAACCAAGGTCATTCCAACAGGTGGCTGGGAGAGGAGGAGCGAAGTAACCAAGCAACTGGCCAGCACCTCGATTGGACCATGTGACTGATGACTTGGGGGAAGGGAAAAACTTTCTCTTTTAATTACCATATTTTTTGGAGTATAAGACACACTGGAGTATAAGACGCACCAAGGTTTTGAAGAAGCAAATGTAAAAAAAAAAGTTTTTGCACTCTGCAAACTCCCGAAAATGGCCCGTTTTTTGAAAAAAAAGGGGGGGGGCATGAATAGCCCTTAGGAGGCTTATAAAGTGCTCTGAGGGGGGGGGGAATTGAGCAAAAAATTGCCCATTTCTTTGCTCATTTCTGCCTTCCCCAATCCCCAGGAGCTCTCTGAAAGCCTCCTAAAGGCTATGCACAGCTATTTTGGTGAAGGGGTAGGGTTTCAGGAGGCAAAAAATGCTGTATTCAGTGTATAAGATGCACCCAGATTTTCAGCCTCTTTTTTGAGGGAAAAAGGTGCGTCTTATACTCCGAAAATACGGTAGGTGAAAACCGCGAGAACTTTCAGAGTCGGTTTTCACCAGCTGTGGCAATATGATGTATTCAATGAATTTGTTCGTTGAGGAATCTACCCCCCTTGAGTTCTACTTTCTATGGCTGCATTACTTGGAACGTAGATAAGGATGCTGCAATCATCATAAACACACGTGCCAGTTGCAAAGCATCCAAATTTTTTATCATGCAGCCACCATGGGGATGTTGTGATGGTCTCATAATTTTTTTCACTGCCGCTGTAATTTCAACTGGTTGCTAAACGAATTGTTGTAAGTCAAGGACTACTTGAATTTAACTATTCAGTTGCAGAGATGGAAAGCAGAAAGGAAGTATGAAGCCCCAACTTTTCACCAGATTGTTTTAAAGAACTATTTTTTTTATTTTATTTTTTAAAAAAACTGACCTTCCACAGTCTGTGCTTAGAGAAAGCACTTTTACTGCATTTACGATCAGCAGAACTTCTGTTTCAGTATCTGATCCGTCACAGTGAGTTAGACAAATGGCTCCGCTCCCTAAAATAATAATAATAATTGTTAGGTAAGCTCCCCATTGGGAGAACGAGTACGTTCAGCGAAGCGTTGTGAGAGTTGTATTGGAGAACACACAAATTAGCATACAGAGACACTGCAGTTTAAATAGGCTTTTACTTTCATGGAAATAGAGGTTATCAGAGTCCATCAAACAGTCCAAGTCATACACGGATAATTCAGTCAGTCATCAACGTCTTTCAGTTAAGGGATAATCCAAATAACATAGTCCAGTATCATATCATCAGTTCAGAACTCAAAGTTTGCTAGCAGTTGCAAAACGTACAATAGCTCACGGCACTCAGATCAGATCAGCCCAGTATCTAACAAACAGAGTGTCATTCTGGCTCCCTCTGGTGGCCGATTGAGGAAAACAGCAACCAATCACATTTTACAGTATGATTTAAAGAAACAGGTATAGCATTGTTACATGATTTATATATTGCCAACCCAACCGTTAGAATTATATTCCTAACAATAATGAAACGAGAATGTGCATCTTATGGATTTATGGGGTACCTGTAAAGAACATTTCTCTATTTAGAATAGACTTATAAAAACACATATCAGTCAAAGGATTTTTGAGGAGTTGAAGATCACTCAACTGGAAGACACTGAGGTTATGGCCAGTTGTAACAAGATCTGTGGTGCTTCTTCTAAACACTGGAGCTAAGAAGATAAAACCTCAGTCTATCTCAAGCACTTCCATCAAGCTCTTATTCCACTTCTAAACCGCAACCTTAAACTTCATAAATGTCTAATTATAGAGAACTAGCTGATAGCATTGCTCGGGTATTTATTTATAGTGGGAAAATGTCCAGACCAAACATAATTTCTAATGTTGGATTTCCCCCCTTACTAGAGGGAGTCCCCTTGTGGAATACTGTGAAGCCGTTACCATGGAAACTCCGCTGCACTGTGGAAGCCATTTGACAGCAGTACAGTAGAAGCCATTTGACAGCAGTACAGTAGAAGCCATTTTAAGGCACAAGAGGCTGCATCTTAACAGAACACACACCCTGAGGGGTGTTAGGTGTCAGGGTTCCAAGAAACACGAAAGACGTAAAAGAAAGAAGCAAAAGATGGCTTCCAGATCTGACATTAGGGATGTCTTACCCCCACAGTATTTTTTCCCAGAGAGTAAGTCATCTGTGTACCAAGTTTGGTTGAAATTGATCGAGGCATTCCAGAGTTATGCTGGAACATACATACATACATACACACACACACACACAGCCATTTTGATATATATAGATGGGAACCAAACCAGGATTTTTCCAGGTATTTCGGTACCTGTATGTCTCAGAACCACAAAATGGCATGTTGTGGCATCGTCTGAACCAAGAATGGAAACAGAACCTATCAAGAAAGCGGGAGAACATCAGGTAAGATTTTGACTGCCTTCTCTTGAATTGAGAGTTGATACTCACTCACTCGAGGTCTACCTACCATCTTTGGACGTGGTGGCCGCAAATTCTCTTTGCTGGACATAGAGAAGTCCTTTCGGTCCCACCGCTTGAGCTGGTTGGCTGCGGAACTGCTTGGCTTGCTCCTGATGGGTGAACAAGAGTTTTTGGCACAGGTCTTTGTGGGTCACACACACAACACAACTTCAGCAAAACAGCTATCAAAACGTCTCTGATCTGGGCTTAGAAACATAGCTAACACCCCTTCCAAGATCTGGAACCCAAGCAAAGCTTCGCGTAAACTGGGAATTGCTTGAACTGTACCAGTTTATTCCCACAATCATATAACGCAAGAGTCCATTATGAGGGTAGGGAATGAGTTTGGACTAAAGGGGGTGGCTAGGGCACTTTGTGAAGATGCCCTGAAATGCTGCCCAGTTCCTCTTAGCTTGAGGAACGATGGCCAAAAGTTGGCCTCAGTTCCTCAAGCTAAGTCAACATTGGTTTCTAGCCTGCTGCCTTAACCACTACACCTCTCCCCAAGTGTATTATATCGTAGAGGAAAAATCCATAGCGAAAATCCTACCTTGTTTCAGTCATGGGATGTTCATAAACCATGTCTAATCACTTGCATCTGGGCATGATAGGTAAAGTTTCCCCTCGCACATATGTGCTAGTCATTCCTGACTCTAGAGGGCAGTGCTCATCTCCATTTCAAAGCCGAAGAGCCAGCGCTGTCCAAAGACGTCTCCGTGGTCATGTGGCCAGCATGACTCAACACCGAAGGTGCACGGAACGCTGTTACCTTCCCACCAAAGGTGGTTCCTATTTTTCTACTTGCATTTTTACATGCTTTCGAACTGCTAGGTTGGCAGAAGCTGGGATAAGTAACGGGAGCTCACTCCGTTACGCGGGATTCGAACCGCCAAACTGCTGACCTTTCTGATCAACAAGCTCAGCGTCTTAGCCCCTGAGCCACTGCATTCCCTAGGCATTATGTTCAGCCACAAACCAGGGTTTACAGCCATAAGGGCTGGGGCCACGCAAAATACTCATCCACCCTATGTAAGTTCCATTATGGCTTAGAATAGTCTTGGCTGAAGGATTCTGGGACTTGAAGTCCACATCTCTTCAAGGTTGCCCAGGTCAAGAAACACTACCTTAGCCATCCCAAAGGTGCTTTTCCCTCCCCCGGACTTTCTGGTTTTACTTTGAAGATGTTTCGCTTCTCATCCAAGAAGCTTCTTCAGCATCCAAGAAGCTTCTTCAGAGCTGAAGAAGCTTCTTGGTTGAGAAGCGAAATGTCTTCAAGCAAAGGAAGTCCAGTTGCTTCTTGAAAAAAAAAAGCACCTTTGGGACAACCATATCCTGGATCAGAGGTCCCCAAATTTTTGGACCTCAGAGACCACTAAATTCATAATTTTAAATCCCGCGAACCACTAATATGATCTGCCTAATGACCAGCTGGGTGGGCATGGCTAGGTGGTCATGTGACTGGGTGGGTGTGGCCAACTCGATGTCACTCATGTTGAAGGGCGCCTCGACGGCCTCTACTCGCCCCTCCCCTCCCAGCCACTCCTCGCCCGCCCGCTTGGGGCTCACTAGGGCCCCAACAGGAAGCAGTTGCTGGAGCTAAGCAGCCCCCAGGAGAAAAAGTTGGCAAAAGAGCTCAGTTCAAATTGGATCTGACCGAGAAGGAGGTTTAGCAGAAGCACCTCACTGAGGACTATGAGCATAGGCTATCCAAACAGAAGGAAGACCTGCGGGAGTGCAAGGCCAGGGACTGGCACCTAGAGGTTCAGCGGGCTGATGATGGCCAGTTCCAAGCCATGATGCAATCCCACTGGAACGAGGCCCTCTGGCTCTTCGCCACCAGCGGCTCTTCCCTCCAGGCTTCGCCCAAAGCCCCCCAGCAGGAGGCTGAAGCAGACCCCAAGCCAGAATTTCTGCCCCCTCCAACCTACACAAAAAGACCCCGAAGGGGGAGACTCTCTGCAGCAACACAAGCGTTCATTGCATGTATCCGTCCCAGGGGCCGTAGTTTGAGGACCCCTGATCCTCAGAGCCAAGGTGGCGCAGTGGTTAAATGCAGCACTGCAGGCTACTGCTAGATCAGCAGGTCAGCGGTTCAAATCTCACCGGCTAAGGGTTGACTCAGCCTTCCATCCTTCCGAGGTGGGTAAAATGAGGACCCAGATTGTTGGGGGCAATATGCTGACTCTCTGTAAACCGCTTAGAGAGGCCTGAAAGCCCTATGAAGCGGTATATAAGTCTACTGCTATTGCTATTGCTATTGCTGATTTAGTGCAATATAAAAAATGCAAATAATTTTTCTGCGGACCCCCCAAATTTCTCGCAGACCACCAGTTGGTGACGGCTGACCCCGAGATGAGGAGAATCTCCATAGATAAGTAGCTTTAGCAGGTTGGGCAAAAAGCACAGGTTGAGGGAGGGAGGGAGGAAAGCAGGCAGGGAACCCCCCCCTCCCGCAGGTAACTCCCCCTGGAAAATACCTGCCACTCACCCACCTTGGGGATCCCCTTCCAGGTGCGAGGGGGATCCCCAGCCCCGCGGGCCCCGGGGGGCTTCCCCCGCTTTGCACAAGAAAGAAGCCAATCTCCCCACACCCAGTTTCCAGCCCAGCCCCCTGAATGAGGGTCCCCCAAACCAGCCAGCCCTTTGCAGCTCCCCCCGCCAGGTGCGCGGCTCACCTGGGCGCAGAGAGCCCCGCGCTCCCCCCCTCCCGCCCGCCCGCTCACCTCCAGCTCCGGGAAGGCGCGCAGCAGGTCCCGGAGGGTCCGAGCCGGGTCGAGCCGCCGCCCCTCCACCAGCAGAGGCATCTCTCGGGCAGCCTCCACGCCGCTGCAGCTGCAGGGCGACTTCCTGCTCGGTGCCGCCAGCTGAGCTCTCAGGCCCCGCCCCGCCTTGCCAAGCGCCCTGGGAAATGTAGTCCGGAGAGAAGGGGGGGATTGAAGCTCAGGAGGAGACCCCCGCCCAGATTGGAGAGTAGGAGGGTGCATAACAACTGTGTAACCCCCCTCCTGCTCAGGAGGCAATCTCTCCTCGATTATAAATCAGAATTTAGAATGACAGAGCTGGAAGGGACCTTGGAGGTCATTTAGTCCAACCCCCGGCTTAGGCAGGAATCCCTATCCCATTTCAGATAAATGGTTGTCCAACCTCTTCTTAAAAACTCCCAGTGTTGGAGCATTCACAACTTCTGGAGGCAAGTTGTTCCACTGGTTAATTGTTCTAACTGTCAGGGAATTTCTCCTCAGTTCCAAGTTGCTTCTCTCCTTGATTAGAAATTAGAATAATAGAGCTGGAAGGGACCTTGGAGGTCATCTAGTCTAACCCCCTGCTCAAGCAGTGCACTGTATGCTATATACACTGACTGCACGAGTCAAAAAGAGGGCTGTGAAAATATCTACAGACCCCTCACATCCTGGACATAAATTGTTTCAATTCCTACCCTCAAAACGACTCTATAGGGCACTGCTCACCAAGACAAGTAGACACAAGGACAGTTTTCTCCCCGAATGCCATCACTCTGCTAAAGAAATAATTCCCTCACCACTGTCAAATTATTCCCTCTCTTAGATAGATTCAGGTTAACTGAGTTGGAAGGGATCTTTTTTTAAAATTTTTTATTTTTATTACATAGACAACACATACACACAACAATTTTAAAAAACACACACAGACACACACAAAAACATCATCACATACAGCATGTTGTTTGGTTACAGGTGTTTAACATTTATCATTCTTATACATTTATTATTTCATTTAATAGGTTATAATATACAGTTTGGGTTGCTTTGTTTACCATCCCTTCCTCCCGTTATAACACCACCTTATTTTCCCTTTCTTTTCTCCCTCCCTCCCTTCTCTACTTTCTTCCTTCCTCCTCTCCTTTCCCTTCCTTCTTCCTGTACCTTTCTCCTACTCCTGCTCTTCCTCTTCCCCTTCCTACCCTCTCTCCTCCTCTTTCTCTCCTTTCCATCCTCATCTCCTTACCTCTTTCTTTTCTCCCTCCCGCCCTTCTCTACTTTCTTCCTTCCTCCTCTCCTTTCCCTTCCTTCTTCCTGTACCTTTCTCCTACTCCTGCTCTTCCTCTTCCCCTTCCTACCCTCTTTCCTCCTCTTTCTCTCCTTTCCAAGCAGGAGATCCTACATCATTTCTGACAGATGGCAGTCCAGTCTCTTCTTCAAAGCCTCCACGGATGAAGCTCCCACAACTTCCAAAGGCAACGTCTGTTCCATGGGTTGATTGCTCCCACTGTCAGAAAATTTCTCCTTATTTCCAGGTTGAATCTCTCCTGGGTCAGTTTCCATCCATTATTCCTTCTGTGGTCTTCAGTTGCTTTGGAAAATAGTGTGACACCACCCCCTCCTCTCTGTGGCAGCCCCTCAAGTATTGGAATACTTGTTATCATGTCCCCCTTGGTCCTTCCCTTTACTAGATTAGCCATGCCCAGTTTCTGCAGCCATTCTTCATATGTTTTAGCCTCCAGCCCCCTAATGATCCTGGTTGCTCTTCTCTGCACTCTAAATTGCTAAACGAGACCAAGGCGGAACACTAAGTGAGAAACACCTGTATTCCTTTCTTGCAGGGGAAATAATTAAGACTCATATTGAAACCATGGATCTAAACTGCTCAAAGTTTGTGCAACAGAAAGAAGCTGAGTTCAATGCAGAGATGTTATTGATTTTCTTTTTTTTAATTTCCTTTGTCTTAATATATTTTAGACTGTGTTTGTTAAGGGAGGTGGGGTCTTAGGGGGGAGGGGGGATATATAGTATGTGTTAGATTTTAAAGTAACGCGATTGCACTTGTATACTGTTGCTCTTTAATTCCAGTGTAAAAATAGGACAAGCTGAATATATTAATAGATAGTAGAAATACACCGAAGGGAGGAGTAGAGGGATAGAAGAAAGAGGGGTAGAGAGGGTGGGAGAGAGGATTGGAGGGAGGGTGAGAAGGAAGGGAGGGAGTGTATTGGGAGAGAGGTGTAGTAGAGGGGGAGGGGAAGTAGGGTAGAGGGGAATGATGGTGGGAAGATGGAAAGTTGGAGGGGGGCGAAAGAAAGGGTGTATGGAGGGTCGAAGAGATACATTGGGTTTCTATTTTGGGGGGTATTATTGACAAGAGGAATGGCTGTGTTTATTGTTTAATGTTATATGGCCCCGGTTCTGTACAGTATATGTGTGACTGTACGAAAATGAAAAATGGAAAATAAAACACATTTACAACAAGAAACCATGGAGAGTGGGAGAGTTGTGTAGTAAAAAAAAAACCACATAAATTGATAGACAAACCTCATTTTATTACTTGTGTATGAAAATGCGCTTAGGATGGAAAGAGAACGTCAGAAATAAAGCACATGGGAAACATTTGTAGATAAAAAGACTTCTTCTGCAAAGCTTAGCCTCTTAAAAAATGGCATCCTATGGAAGCCGTTTGATGGCTCAGGAACCATATATTTTTGGCTTGTTTGTGCATCTGCAGAAGCCAAGAAATACCGTATTTTTCTAAGACACACCAAGATTTTGAAGAGGCAAATTAAAAAGTTTTTGCACTCTGCAGACCTCCCAAATACAAGCCCATTTTTTAAAGGTGCATGAAAAGCCTTTAGGAGGCTTGTAGAGTGCTCCTGGGGACTGGGGGGGCAAAATTGAGCAAAAATTGGCTCATTTTTCACTCATTTCTGCCCTCCCCAGCCCCCAGGAGCACTCTGGAAGTTCCCTAAAGGTTCTGCATGGCCATTTTTGCAAAGGGTTTTGGGAGGCAAAAAATGCTGTATAAGACGCACCCAGATTTTCAGCCTCTTTTTTGAGGAAAAAAGGTGCCTCTTATACTCTGAAAAATACGGTAAGCCTAGAAACTTGGAAGATACTTCTTCAAGTACACCTCGACATATATCACCAACAGGAGAAAAATATGCGTGGACATGACGGACGGAATGATACTGGTTTTTCTCTCCATCCCAAAAAGTTTAAAAAAGCATTTTTGGGCATCCATCAAATGTGTCGATTGATTGAATTCCTCCTCGGTGCCTGAATTTCTATCCACTTGAAGGACGACAGAAATGAAGCAGATATCCCAGAATTGTTGGGCCCCCCAAATATCCAATCACACTACGTGATTTAAAGCCTGGAGGTTCCAGATCAAATCTGAAGAGGACATTTATAATGGAAACAGGCCTTAATGCTCCACCTTTCCTTTCCCACGATGTTTTCTCTCTATTTCAGTGCGAATGTCAGCCTGTAAACATGAAGGAGTACACAAATCAATAGGAATCAATATTTGCTCCTGCTTATATTATTGTATACTGTCAGAAATTAGTTGTTTTTCTAGCCTAGCAAATTGTAGCCTTAATCCTGGACTGCAAATGTTATCTCATTGCTGCGTCTCGCTTCTATTCTTGGCTTCAAAGCTTGGCACATTTTTGAAAGCTAGTTGGAGAAATTGTTACAGGGGAATATCTGGCTCCATAGATAAAGGAACCAAACGAGGGAGTTTTCCTGGCTCATAAATCCTTAAAGCATTCTGCCCAAAAACAACTTGGCAAAGGCGGGCATCCACCCCCTACACAAAGCCATAGGAATATACTCCATAGGTAAGGTAGGCAGAGACACAGGAGTTTGAACAAAAGAATGCTTTAAAGATCACAGTTGGTAACAAATCTTGGTCTCTGATTGGATAAACTTAGTTTCTATCTGCCAAAAATGTATATAATTCTGTGAGCCCCTCTTGCAGAAGGCGGCTATTCCTTACATGCATTTGTTTGTATGTTTTGGATATAGTTTTATCAGATTTTGCAGCTAAGGCCATAAATAAAAGCGGATGTTTTTGCAAGCCTCCTCTTGAGTCTCACTCTTTAGCATCTCAGTGGCTCGGGGGAAAACTGCGGGAACCTTATATGTGCAAATAAAGGAAAGGGGAATTTCAGTTCCAAATATTACTGGCAGGAGGTGTCCAAGCTTGGCAAATTTAAGACCTGTGGACTTCAACTCCCAAAATTCCCCCAGCCAGCCATGTTTTTCTAAAGGGTTAGGGGTGCAAGGGTCTTGTAACTTGACAGCTTTAAGACTTGCGTGCTTCAAATGCCAGAGTTCCTGAGCCAACATTTTGATTGCTAAGCAAGAGCATTGTTAAGTGAGTTTCACCACATTTTACAAGTTGGCCATGCCTACCCAGTCACATGGCCGACAAGCCACTCCCACAAAGCAGGCCACACCTACAGAAGAGGTTCTAAAAAATTTTGAAACCCACCACTGGCCTGTCCCCTGGGCAGCTCCTCTCCCTGGTCACGGCCCAGAGAAGCGTCCATGCACGAAGTGCTGCCTTTTTGGCACTTGGTGACAAAAACATTTGCCATCACTGGACTAGACTGTTTTAAAAACTTTTAAAAATCTTTCCTTAACCAGCAATTCACCACTGGCACAACAGCCTAAAGCGAAAACCATTTTTGTTCCATTTAAGCCGAAGATGTGATCAGCCATCTGCTGGCAGGTTTAATTCCAATTCCATTTAAAGTTTCCATCAAAGAGGTTGAGAAGCATTGATTAAAAAGCTGGAAACTTTTCAGTATATAATCTCACTGCCTCTAAGCATTTATCCATTCAGCTTTGTACCCTCTCCATCAATTGGATTGAGACAAAAGACTTACTGCCTGACTAATAGTTCGGAGGGCTGGAATAAGGTGAAGCAATTCTTTGTCTTGAGGATCGCCCAGCCACTTAGGGACCACAATCACATTGGACATCTACGAGGAGACAAGGATATTCATTTGAGGCTAAGCGTCAATCAGAAGCACTTGAACATTGCAATGTTTGGGCAGACAGATGAGTGGTCCTTGGTGCTCTCTACTTGGGCCATGAAACATCTGCAAGAAAGCAATCAAACTCAATTAACATCATCAGCACTAGAAGGGGTTTGTAGAGTGGAGAAAGAGAAGGGGAGGAGGGGAAGGGGAGGAGGAGGAGGAGGAAGAGAGGAGGAAGAGGAGGAAGAGGAGGAAGAAGAAGAAGAAGAAGAAGAAGAGGAGGAGGAGAAGGATGAGGAGGAAGAAGAAGAAGAAGAAGAGAGGAGGAGGAGAAGAAGAAGAGGGGGATGGAAAAGAGGAGGGGTGAGGAGGAGGAGAAGAAGAGGAGGGGAAGAGGAGGAGGAGAGAGAAGAAGAGGAGGAGGAGGAAGAGGAAGAAAAAGAAGAAGAGGAGGGGGAGGAGGAGGAAGAGGAAGAAAAAGAAGAAGAAGAGGAGGAGGAGGAGAGGAGGAGGAGGAAGAGGAGGAGGAAGAGGAGGAAGAAGAAGAGGAGGAGGAGGAAGAGGAAGAGGAAGGAAAAGAAGAAGAAGAGGAGGAGGAGGAGAGGAGGAGGAAGAGGAGAAGGAGGAAGAGGAAGAAGAGGAGGAGGAGGAAGAGGTAGAAGTAGAATAGGAGGAGGAGGAGAGGGAAAGAGGAGGGGTGAGGAGGAGGGGAAGAGGAGGAGGAGGAGAGAAGAAGAAGAAGAAGAGGAGGAGGAGGAGGAGGAGAGGGGGAAGAGGAGGGGTGAGGAGGAGGGGAAGAGGAGGAGGAGAGAAGAAGAAGAAGTAGAATAGGAGGAGGAGGAGGAGGAGAGGGGGAGAATACGAGGGGGAGGGGGAAGAGGAGGGGTGCGTAGGAGGAGAAGAGGAGGAGGAGAGGAGGAGGGGTAAGATGAGAGGTGAGGAGGAGGGGAAGAGGAGGAGGGGAAGAGGAGGAGGAGAGAGAAGAAGAAGAAGAGGAGGAGGAGGAGGAGAGGAGGAGGAGGAGAAGAAGAGGGGGAGGGGGAGGGGGAAGAGGAGGGGTGAGGAGGAGGAGAAGAGGAGGAGGGGGAGGAGGAGGAGCTCTTTGATCTTAGTAGTTTTCTTGTGGATGTTTCAAGACCCAGCTAGTAGCATCTTCAGTATTAGAAGGTAGTGGGGTTTGCAGGGAGGGGGAGAAGAACTTGGTTGTTTTCTTGCAGACATTTCATTATCCATCAGCTCTTCATTCTATTAAAGAACAAGGAAAATCTGACTATATTCTGTGATCTAAATAAATTTTCCCCCAAATTTCCTTTTCTTGCCATTCCCCTTAGAAAATGAATGTGATTTTCACTAGTGCAATTGTCCCTGCTGACTGGTGCAATCTTTTGCCATTTTAAGGAGGAAAAACACAACATCTACAACATAAATGATACAGGTTCAGCTTTAAAAAAGAAACAAGACCTCACACCCTCAACTAAAAAAAATAAGAAAAGAAATGCAGAACTCCCTTTGTGCCCAGGATCACCAAATCCACACTTTCTACATTTTCATTCCTCTAAACCAGCATTTTTCAACTTTGGCAGTTTTGAGAGAACAGAATGACAAGAGTTGGAAGGGATCTTGAAGGTCTTCTAGTCCAACCCCCTGCTTAGGCAGGAAACCCTAACACCACTTCAGACAAATGGTTATCCAATATCTGATGGGTGATTTTGACTCCCAGAATTCCCAGCCTGCACTGGCATCGAAGTTGTACCCATCTTAAAGTTGCCATGGTTGAAAAACACTGCTCTAAATTATTGACAACTAGTCCTGACTTTTGAAATGTTGTCAACCACCAATTTGTAAGCACCTTATGGAGTCCAAGGGATCCATGTTCACCTTTAATCAGGACATATCAATCAATCAATCAATCAATCAATCAATCAGAGACTGGTTGATGGAGAAAACGTCTACCAGAAACCCTGCAGGGAACAATTCCAGGTCAAAATACTTTGTCCCAAGCTAGAGAAATCCATGGGATGGCTTGCTATGGAACAATATCCTCTCTTTTCCATGTTGGAGTACCACAGCTTGATCATTACCTGGTAGGGAAATGCTTGCACGCAAGTTGCAACAGCGACAGTCCTGTCTAGATCTCTTTCTACTACTGAGAGGTCCTTTACATAGGAACCATGCTTACAGAGACAGTCCTCTTGATATAGCTGGTGCCTTGGAAAAAAACAAGAAAGAAAGATAAATTCATTGGTGGCTCACCTTTCAATGAACAAGGTCATACATTCAACTTTGCAGCTACTCAGATTGTTGGCTAGGTAGGGACAAAAATAGCCAGGGAAATGATTAAAGTCTGGGAAACCTTGTCAGTCAACAATTGTTCTGATGTACCACCAGCTTATCAGATACTTAGGAGCTGAGGATAGGCAGCACCAGGGAACAGCAACCAATAACTTAATAGCCGGCCATCCACACCCCAATTAACAACTAAAAACCACAAGCCAGGCACACATAAATACTACATATGGAACAGCCCAATGCACATGTTGTGGAGAGAGAGGGTGGCGGGTAGAAGTTTCCTGAGGATGGGCTCCAGCACAAGTCCAAAAGCTCAGAAGAAGACTAAACCTCTGGTCACAGTTTGACTGACCCAGATTGGACCCCACAGTGTCTATTTGCCTTTATTTGTAAGGGAGATAAAGCTGAAGAGCATCCAAGAAAGTCCACCTTCTTCAGGTCTTATCTTGCCCCATAATTTGTTCCAAAGCGTTCATCACCTGATTAGCTTCCTCTGTGGTCCGAGGACCTTCAACATTTGATCAGCATAATCTTGCTTGGCGGTGGTGAACACAAAGATCTGAAAGGAAATAGCGAGAAGGATTTCAGACGGTTGTGGAGTATCCTGAGTAATTCTTTGACATCAGGTTGTTTTGATGATTGATTAGAAGTAGATGCTATGTGTCTTTCCTCAAGCTTTTTTCATCGCCTTTAAGGGTTAGCTGAAGAATTGGAGCCAAAATACTTTGGCAAGTGATCTAGAGAGGATTCCTAACTACTCTTTTGCCTTTATCAGAGATCTATAAAACAATTTTAAAGATTGTTTTATGCTAGGCTCTGATTTGGGGTGGGCAACAAAGTGCTTGTTGGAGCATTGCATCCTGGACCCATGAAATGTCATGTTGACTCTCATAATATTCAATTGACTGCCCAGCTTTCATCTGTCTGCTTCAAGGCGGGAGGAGAACTAACTGCATCCTGTAGGATGGGCAGATGTTGCTAACAGAATAGAATAGAATAAATAGAATAGGAATAGGAATAGGAGAGAAGAGAATAAGAATAGAAATTAGAATAGAATAGAATAGAATAGAATAGAATAGAATAGAATAGAATAGAATAGAAGAATAGAATAGAGGATAGGGTAGGATAGAATAGATGAAATAAGGATAGGATAGGATAGGATAGAAGAGAATATTAGAACAGAAAAGAGGATAGGATAGGAATTCAGTATAGAATAGAATAGGAATGGAGGATAGGATAAGAATACAGAATGGAATGGAATGGAATAGAATAGAATAGAACAGAATATAATTCTTTACTGGCCAAATGTAGTTGGACACACAAGGAATTTGTCTTTAGTGCATAAGCTCTCAGTGTACATAAACAAAATGCATTCATCAAGAATCATAAGATATAACAGTGATAGTCATAGGTTACTCATAAGCTATCAAATTGTATTGGAAACAAAAAATATAAATTGCAAAGATACAAGCAACATGGTTACAGTCATTAAGTGGGAAGAGATAGGTACTAGGAAGGATGAGAAGAATAATAGTAATACAGTCTTAGTAAATAATTTGACAGTGTTGTGGGAATTAGTTGTTTAGCAGAGTGATGGCATGCGGGGAAAAACTGTCCTTGTGTCTAGTTGTTCTGGTGTGCAGTGCCCTATAGGAAGACCTAATGTATGCCCTGTCCCTGGACAGTGTTTCCTTCATGAATCCTTAGCCACCTTCTACAGAAGTCCGGCATCATATTCAATTTGGCACAGATCAGATTTAATTGTGGTAGAGCGCTTACCTCATAGATTTTGGCCAGTTCTTCTAGAAATTCAGGGAGGTGTGGTCTCAGCTTTATCGACACCTCAAAGACACAAGAGTTAGGAAACTGAAATGAGAGGACAGTTAACTCTATGTCCCCCAACACAACCTAGAAAAACTCATCATGAGTTCAAAGGATTTCTAATTGCTGATGATTGAACTGAGCTTATGAAAATAGGATGGTTGACTACTTCCAAATTAAACATTCTAAATAAAGCAGTCATTTTATTGTCCCCAAAATGCCCAAGAATGTTGAGGCCTTAGAGATTTTGCTTTGGAGCACACTAACTCCTCTATCTTTTTTTAAATTAGAAGTTTATTTTTTTAAGATAAGCGTCAGAGTGAGCATAGTGTGACTATGTGAGACAACACAGGAGCAAATACAGCAAACAGAGGTTTGGATTTAAATAGCGGTTTTATCTACAAAGAATATATACATACACGTACTCGTCAGAAATCAAACAAACAGCAATCAGCAATTACAGCACAGAAGCACACACGGGGGGGGGGGAGAGAGAGAGATGTCGCAACAGGGCCTCTTCTTATTACAGGCTCTTAAAGTGATATCAGCCCAAACATCTTGTTGACTCATTCCCAGCTTTACATCGTTGTAGCAGCTGGTCAGCTGTTAAATCATTATCCTGACAATAAGCTCTCAAAAAAGGAATACATCTGTGTTGGTATAAGCCCTAAAATTAGGTCTAGAAGTCACAATCTCCGGGTTTCTAGTCCAGCACCTTGAAAACTACACCAGATAAGTGCTGGGAATTGACTACTAAAGACAGAAAGATAAATCCACATTGCTTTGAATAATATCAGATGGCAACTATGCACCTTTTCAGAAAGGTTCTCCAGCTGAGCCCTCATGTACTGTTAAAAACAGATCTCCCTCTCCATAGATACTAACCTGATAAAACCTATCCTGGAAAGGTATGGTGAATGTTGAGGCATCATTCCATGCAGCCGTCAAGGAAGACAATGCCAGGGTTCCTTCCTGCAGAAAATACCAGTGAAACAAGGCTGAAGATTCGAACTCGAACTGGGGTTTTGCATAAGAGTCTCACGTAAGCGAGATCTTCGGCGCAGGAGATCTTGGGGTTCGAGAACACCTCAAAAAGCAGGAGAACATCTTTGACTTGTGACAGCAAACTTCATGCCCGACAAACTGCTAGGTGTCAGGGTTCAGATGGATGCTCTAATTAAATCATGAGCCTAGAGCCAAGCTTCAAAAGAAATCTAGTTATTTATTAGGAGCAATATGTCGGCACAAGTGAAGCCAGCTCTGACTCCACGTAATTTATGGCCCAATCATGACCCTGTCCCCTCCCTCCCCAGGGTGTGTCATAAATCGCATTCTCCAACAGAGCACTTCCACAGGCTGTAGAGATCACCCCCCTCCGGCTGTTGCAGATAACCTGGGATACAGCCTTGAGAAAGGTATGCATGGAATGTGCTTCTGGTTGTGGCTGCTGTGCTGTTCCTTAATGTTCCCCCTCTCTTGCCTATGGCAACTCGAGAGCAGGCCAGGAGTGGGTTGCGAGTTGACACTAGGTCATTTCTTGCTAGCTACAAAACATCTCTTCACTCTCCAAAGGAAGGGGAAAAACTGACCTGCCAAATGTACTTGGAACTGAGGAGAAGAGCTATAAACCTGGAGTGAAATCAAGACATTCTACGTTATTTCCCACGGAATGCATGCAAAGCGAGATTTGTGGAGATCATCCTATTATGTAACCTTCAAAATAAAGGATTCTGGCTGTATTTTATTTAAAGCAAGTTGTCTCAAATCCTGCCTCTCAAAATACCTCATCTCAAGTCAGTTTTTAGGCTAGATTACATCCAACAAGAAAACCCTAAAATGAAAGTTGAAGGGAAGTAGGTAGGGGACTGGAGACTAAAACATATGAAGAACGGTTGCAGGAACTGGGTATGTCTAGTTTAATGAAAAGAAGGACTAGGGGAGACATGATAGCAGTCTTCTAAGATCTCAAGGGTTGCCACAGAGAAGAGGGAGTCATACTATTCTCCAAGGCACCTGAGGGTAGAACAAGAAGCAATGTGTGGAAACTAATCAAGGAGAGAAGCAACTTAGAACTGAGGAGAAATTTCCTGACCGTCAGAACAATTAATCATGGAACAGCTTTCCTTCAGAGGTTGTTAATTCCCCAACACTGGAAGTCTTTAAGAAGATGTTGGATAGCCCTTTGTCTGAAACGGTATAGGGTTTCCCGCCTAGGCAGGGGGTTGGACTAGAAGACCTCCAAGGTCCCTTCCAACTTTATTCTATGAACTATCTATCTATCTATCTATCTATCTATCTATCTATCTATCTATCTATCTATCTATCTATCTATCTATCTATCTATCATCTATTTACGGTATCCATCCATCCATCCATCCATCCACCCACCCACCCACCCACCCTATCTATCTATCTATCTATCTATCTATCTATCTATCTATCTATCTATCTATCTATCTATCTATCTATCATCGTCTGTCTGTCTGTCTGTCTGTCTGTCTGTCTATCTATCTATCTATCTATCTAGCTATCGATCTATCAATCTATCTATCATCTATCTATCTATCTAAATTAATCAATCAGTGGAACAACTTGCCTCCAGAAGTTGTGAATGCTCCAACACTGGAAGTCTTTAAGAAGATGTTGGATAGCCCTTTGTCTGAAACGGTATGGGGTTTCCTGCCTAGGCAGGGGGTTGGACTAGAAGACCTCCAAGGTCCCTTCCAACTCTGCTATTGTATAAGATTCCCCTCAACTATTGGAGAAATGACGGATGCTCCAGCTGGTTTAAAGAGCTTTACCACTTCCAAGACGAGCGTATTCTTTGGAGTCCGACGGATCTTTCTTGGTACTCTTCTCTGGCATTTCTGACTGACTCTTGGCTGGGTAAACCTGGGTCAATGAAGAGAGAGAACTTTTGTCCTCAACCAGAGTCTGTCGTTTTCTCTCAAGCTTCTCAGGTTGAGGTTCACCACCAGGGGTGGCATTCAAAAATTATAGCAACCGGTTCTCTGCCCAGTTGCTGGGTGGGCGTGGCCTAGTCGGCCTCCTGCACCACGGCAGAAGGGGGGCATTTTTGCCCTCCCCAGGCTCCTGAGACTCTCCTTGAGCCCTCTGGAAGCCAAAAACAGGCCTGTTTGAGAACTTCCAAAACTTCCAGGAGGCCGACTTTTCGCCCTCCCAGAGCCTCCGCATAGGCCCTGCATTTACCCGGCATCCAAAACATGCTGCGTGGAGACTCCTAGGAGGGGAGGGGCAAGATCGGTGGGGCCAGCCAATCCTTGCAACTCCTGGTTTTGGCGAACCAGTTTAAAAATTAGCACCCGGTTCGCCCAAAAGTGGCTGAATCCTGCCCCTGTTCACCACCATTGTTTATAACAAGCTGTAGTTAAAATACAGTGGTCAGTCCCAATGAGTAAGTGACCAGCATTTCACAAAGAGCATTCTCCGTCTCTTCTCTGGAAATGGAAGGAACTCCCATTAGGAGGTTATGCATCAGTAGTGGGATTCAGCCAGTTCGTACCTATCCAGGAGAACCGGTTCTTAACTTTCTAAGAGGTTCAGAGAACCGGTTGTTGGAAGAAATCTTCTGGTTTTTTCCCCGCTTTACAGGGCTAATCCTGTAAGGAAGGCAGGAAGGAAACATTCTGGTGTTGTTTCTAGCTTAATCTTTATTGCCCTCCTTACAGAAACTGCCTCTCCGGTTAACCCTTGTGGCATTGGAACAGCTAAGGCAAAGTGCCCATCGACCTGAGTAATGTTGAATTGGCCACGCCCACACAGGAACATGACCACTAAGCCCCACCTACCCACCTGGTCATTAGGACAGAGAACCGGTTGTTAAATTATTTGAATCCCACCACTGTTATGCATGCAAAAAAGCATCACCCCCTAGGTGACATCTCCCTACATCCTCCGTTATTTCAACCTCCAGAGATGAGAACAAGGGAGGTGGAGGAGGCTGATGATGTCACTTACATGTTCAGCACTCCAGTTGATGCTCCTGGCAAGGGATCGCCTAAATACATGGCCCCTACTTGAGGCTTCTCTGTTGTTAATTTTGGAGTTTCTGCAAGGAAGAGAGACTGCGGTAAGCTTTTGAATTAGATCGATACATACAGGTTCTAATCCCAGTAAGGTTATGGCTAGCTGATGAGAGCTAAATAGCTTGAAATAGATCTATACTAGTCTCCCTTTATTTATTTATCAGCACAAATATTCCTTGCTCCTGGAAGCACCAAGCCTGAAGATGACGAATGAGACTTCGTCGAAACGTCGCCAAGACATCTCCAATTTTACGCGGGAGAAAACCCGAATAACTAGAGACCTATATATATATATATATATATATATATATATATATATATATATATATGTGTGTGTGTGTGTGTGTGTGTGTGTGTGTGTGTGTGTGTGTGTGTATGTATGTGTATATATATGTATGTATGTATGTATGTATGTATGTATGTATGTATACTATATACTTATACACCTGTTTTAAATGGGTTTCTTGAAGCGGGATTGAATGACAGAAAAACTGTCCCTACGGGCTCAGGAGAGGTGGAGGCTGCTTAAGGATGAACCGTCCATTACGACAGCACAGGTGGCCAGATTCTGCACAGTAGCGTTCGTGGCAAACACAGAAAAAAAACGGGAGCCACAAAACCTGGGTGGGCGTGGCCAACTCAACATCGCTCCCACCCAGTCACATGACATACACCCCAGCCACACCTATCCAGGTTTTGTGACTCCTGGTGTTTTCTATGGGAAATGTCTCATCTCTCTCTCTCTCTCTCTCTCTCTCTCTCTCTCTCTCTCTCTCTCTCGCCCCCTTCTCTTTCTTTCCTTCCCTCCATCATTTTCTCATTTCTCTCTCTCTTTCTCCTTTTCTCTCTCTCTCTCACCTGGGCCAGGATCATGGCAGCAGCAACGGCAATGCTGACTCCTCCTCCTGCTGCCGCCACTGTGTGGCGGACAGTGCGGAAAAAACGCTAGGGGCACTTCAGCCTCTTGGCTCTGTAGAGAGGCTCGAACCTTCTCGGTCACGTGACTGGGTCAGGCCAGTGTCTCATGGCGGAGAGTAGGCCGTGGGAACCGGGTTGGCAGGGAGCTGCAGGAGAGGGGTCAAAGAGCCACATGCGGCTCTGGAGCCGCAAGTTCTTACCACCCGTGCTAGCAACTTCCTATCCAGGGAATAATTTCAATTATAAGCCCTCCCTTGTGGTTCTGAGTGCTCTGGTTTATTGCATTGGGTTTGCTTTCCAGAACTTACCTGTGATTCCCGAGCAGGAGAAATAGCTTTCAAAGGGCACACAGCCTGCGGTGATATTTTGGGGTTCCCAAGAAGAAGAAGGAAACATCTCAAGAAGTTGTTTCAATGAATCCTGAAAGGAGGACGACAGACACGGGCTGGAGACCTTACTTGCCTTAAGCAAGCCCTAGAGAGGAAGTGGGGTGCATGGCTGTTCTTCTCCAGCTGCTTACTAGTAACCCCAGTTAATTCCAGCTGGGGAAGTCATTCTCCACCCAATGCTAATGGTTTACCTGTCTGAGATCTCACAGGCATTAAAAACACAGTGTCAGGCTTAAGTTTGCATGCCCACTTCTTTATATCCAAGACCTCCTGGTGCAAAACAACATTTTCACCTGGCAAATCCAGAGAATTTGGAAACCATTAAGCCTGGAACATGGGGATATGGTGGCTCAGTGGTTTCCCTCGCACATATGTGCTAGTCGTTCCCGACTCTAGAGGGCCGTGCTCATCTTTGCTTCAAAGCCGAAGAGCCAGCGCTGTCCGAGGATGGTCATGTGGCCGGCATGACTCAACGTTGAAGGCGCACAGAACGCTGTTACCTTCCCACCAAAGGTGGTTCCTATTTTTCTACTTGCATTTTTTTACCTGCTTTCGAACTGCTAGGTTGGCAGAAGCTGGGACAAGTCACGGGAGCTCACTCCCTTACGGGGCACCAGGGATTCGAACTGCTGAACTGCCAACCTTTCTGATCGACAAACTCAGCATCTTAGCCACTGCGTCCCAGTTATTACTTTATTAATAATCTAATATTAATTACTATTCATATTAAATTAATAAAGTAGTTATTATTAAATACTATTAATTACTTTAATAGCTGGTATTAATTTTGTTCTTGAGAGGGATCAAGAGAAAGCACATTCTAGATTCATTACATGTAGATTATTCAGACAAGCACAATGAAAGCCAACCCTGGCTTGTTCGTTTTTTCCTCTTTCTGTCCAATGTTAGTCTTCAGAGGAGACCAGTGTGGTAGCTGTTACTCCGCACTTAAGATTGCTTGTTGACAAAAACAGAAGAACACTGCAATTTTGAGGACAAATTCATTTCAAACTTTCTCAAAAAGATATTTCGACTCACTTTTTCAGTGCAGCCCAGACAAACCCAGGTTAGAGTGTGGAGGTAAGAAGATGAAGTAAATTATACAGGAAGAACCTTTTCCCTTTAAAGGGACCAGCAGTGCTTTGAAGAAGCCCTGATAAATTTGTTTTTAATGTCTCATTCAATGTACAGAAATTGCAATGTGTGGCTGTGAAAGTTGGACCATAAGGAAGGCTGAGTGCCAAAGAATGGAGGCCTTTGAGCTCTGGTGCTGGAGAAGACTCCTGTGAGTCCCTTGGGCTGCAAGGCCATTCAACCGGTCAGTCCTAGAGGACATCAACCCTGACTGCTCTTTAGAAGGCCAGATCCTGAAAAGGAAACTCAACATACTTTGGCCACCTAATGAGAAGGAAGGACTCCCTGGAGAAGAGCCTCATGCTGGGAACGATGGAGGGCAGAAGAAGAAGGGGACGACAGAGGAGGTGACTGGATGGAGTCACCAAAGCAGTCAGCATGAGCTTAATTGTACTGCAGAGGACAGGAAGACCAGGAGGAATGTTGTCCATGGGTCAGACATGACTTTGCAACTAACAAGATCATATTAGGAGGCCGTTTTGGGGGTATTTTTGCTTCAAATGTGGTAAATACATTTTTTTGCTAAAGAATATTCTAAGTAGGGATTTCTTCCTTGTTTCATTTCTATATTCTTCACCCTGTACGTGCCGGAGTTTGCTAGGGAAGGACATTGTGAATTTTCCCTTACTTAGGATTGCAAACAATCCAGTAGCACTTAGACTTATATACCGCTTCACAGTGCTTTACAGCTCTTTCTAAAGCAGCTTACAGAGTCAGCCTCTTGCCCCCAATCATCTGGGTCTTCATTTTACTCACCTCGGAAGAATGGAAGGCTGAGGTCAACCTTGAGCCTGGTGAGATTCGAAGTGCCAAATTGCAGGCAGCCAGCAGGCAGAAGTAGCCTGCAGTACTGCCCTCTCACCACTGCGCCACCGTGGTACCAGTGAGTCATAACAAATTTCGCAAAGGCAAAGCAGTTTCCCCTCTTTGTCCTGTTGGGACTTTTGTGTCTTTAATAGATGGATTCCTGCTATTTGATCTACGGAGGTTTTACCATCCCTCACCACCGGGGGAAGACGGGAACATTCTCTATTTTGAAATGTTTGTTATCCCTTTATTTCTATACAGAACTCAAGGCATGGGACATACCTAACATACTTTTCCCCTCCTATTTATCTCACAGTGCTGTGTGGGGACTTGGGTGGAGAGGAAACGGCCCAGTCGCCCAACTGTTTTTCATGCCTACATCTCAGTCTCCTAGTTTTTAGGCCAGCATTCCGCCAAACTGGCTCTCAAACTTTCTCACCCATACCCGAGGTTTTTGCTAGAAACCAAAAAATGATCCATTCTAGGGCGAACTGTTGTGGATGGCCGCCTCTTACGCAGGTTATCAAGCCAATATTTAAGATCATCCCAAATGTTTTAGGGGTGTGGTTGTAGAAAATCTGTTGCAGAAAAATGACTTCCCTTATTTCAACCAAAGACGAGTGGAAATTCTGTTAATGGTTAACAATCCAACATTTGCTGCCCAGCTTCTAATTTAGAGTTGAATTTGGAGTTTTTGAGAAAACAATGTCCATGGAAGCAAAAGGGCAAGAAACAGCTGACCAGAAGACTCAAGAAATCCCCTAAAATGGTAAATAGATACGCATGCTAATAATTTCAGAGGGATAATGGTTGAGCAGACAAAAAAAAAAAACACCATTCACTTTTAATAAATAACTTTTAATCTATAGAATTAGATGACAGGTTCTTTCAGCTTTATAAAATGAAACATTTTCATTAGAAATGTGACCAAACCTTCATAAATGAAAAAGATTATTTGCTTGCAGTGATTCCTGGAACTTGGGGTTTCGTTTTTGAGATGACCACATTGGTTTAGGTTTAAAAAAAAGAAGAAAGAAAGAAAATAGCAGAAATTGTAGGTTTTGGTTTTGGTCTGTCCAGGCAGGAGGCGGCCAAGACCCGAAGACAGTAATTCAGCATTGGGTACAAAAGTGTTTCTTACTCCAAGCCAGTATTATCAGCTTATCCAGACAAAGGGCAAGATCTTAAAAATATTCCTCTTGGCATCTGCAAGTTGTTCACCCTTCCAATTTATGACTCCCACCCTGCCTCAAATTTACTTCTAGACCATCTAGGGGCTTGCAAACCAGTGTTTGGAAACTACACACTTCCACGATGATGGAAAACAGCTCCTCAAAGGCCAACATTTGAAATCTAAATTGCTGGAATCTGGTGGAACAGATGAACGGACTGTCTTGTGGAGATTTCAATCTTGGCAGTATACTTCCTGTGATTTTCACACTTTTGGCTGCTGTGCAACAAACCAGGCGCGCTACTGAAGCTAAAACTTTATATAGAATCAGTAGGGTAAACAGCAAGAGTTAGGGCTGGCTCCACCATAATAGCAGCTGTAAAATGGCAAGGTTTTAGCTGTGTGCCACATGGCTGGCTAAATGCCACTTCAGCTGGCATACTTCCTTTGTATTCAAGTGGTACGGAGCACTAGGAGATGATATGGAGGCCAGTATTTTTGTACGCAAAGCAGATACTGTCCTATCCTTTTGACATAAGGTAAAGATTCCCCTTGCACATGTGCTAGTCGTTCCTGACTCTAGGGGGCAGTGCTCATCTCTGTTTCAAAGCTGAAGAGCCAGCGCTGTCCGAAGACGTCTCCGAGGTCATGTGGCCGGCATGACTCAATGCCGAAGGCGCACAGAACGCTGTTCCTTTCCCACCAAAGGTGGTCCCTTTGACCTCTGGTGCTGGAGAAGACTCCTGCGAGTCCCTTGGACTGCAAGGCCATCCAACCGGTCAGACCTAGAGGAAATCAACCCTGACTGCTCTTTAGAAGGCCAGATCCTGAAGAGGAAACTCAAATGCTTTGGCCACCTAATGAGAAGGAAGAAGGACTCCCTGGAGAAGAGCCTCACGCTGGGAGGGGACGACAGAGAAGGAGGTGGCTGGATGGAGTCACCGAAGCAGTCGGTGTGAGCTTAAATAGACTCCGGAGGATGGTAGAGGACAGGAAGGCCTGGAGGAACGTTGTCCATGGGGTCGCTATGGGTTGGACATGACTGTTGTTGTCCCAAGTTCAGAGCTGCAGCTGCAGTTCAACTGGTGGCGATCCGAGACTGGTTTCTGAATTGTGAACAAGAGCGTTGAAAGAGTTCGGCGTCACGCTGATCATGCTGTCATTTTGGGGAGTTTCACCCCTCAAGAAATCATCTTCCTCTTCACCTTTGCCCTGCGCAAAAACACACAACAAATGAAAAAGGAAATGGCAATACGCTGGCTTAAAACAGTATCTGCCAACTTTGGCCATTTGAAGATATAGCACAGCCTTTATTGTCATTGTACAAAATGAATACAACGAATACAAGATGTGTGTTTAGCTTCGCAGAATTCCCCAGAAAGAGAGCGCTGGCTGAGGAATTCTGGGCTTTGAAGTCCACACGTCTCCAAGTGGCCAGAAGTTGAACACGCTGCTTTAAAGAAAGAAAACCATAAGCCCTTTCCAATTCGTTTTTCATCACTGCTCTTTCCCTGGATTTGTGGGATGGTTGCTGAACGACCTCCTCAGGAGGACCAAGGACGCTGAAGATCCTGGAGTTCACAACATCTGGGAGCTGCAGGTTCCCCACTGCTGATCTAAGCTGATCTCCTTCAACAAAAAGCCACCCCCACCCCCCCAATGTGAGGGAATCAGCCAACTTCCCAGCCCAAGGGAGATGCAAACTTCCTTCGCAAGGAAACAGGCTGATGGAGCTTGAATGGAACTGCTCACCTCATTGATGGGTTCTGGCGTCTCCTTGAGGTCCTCAGCACTCTGCTCTTCCCAAAACTGATACAAAGGATTGACTGTGTTCTTTGATCTGCGGAAGAGGGGATAAGAGGAAGGGCAGGAGAGGGAAAGACAAATATGAGATGTTGCTTAACAGGAATTCTAGAGAGTTGAAAGTACTATTGCCCATCCATCCATCCAATCCATCCATCCATCATCCATCCATCATCCATCCATCATCTATCCATCCATCATCTATCCATCCATCCATCCATCCATCCATCCATCCATCCATCCAATCCATCCATCATCCATCCAATCCATCATCCATCCATCCCATCCATCATCCATCCATCCATCCATCCATCCATTCCATCCATCCATCCATCCATCCATCCATCCATCCATCCATCCATCCATCCATCCATCCTGAACAATGGTTAGAATGCAGTATTGCAGGCTAACTCTGCTGACTGCCAGGAGTTTGATCTTGACCGGCTCAAGTTTGACTCAGCCTTCCATTCTTCTGAGGTGGGTAAAATGAAAACCCAGATTGTTGGGGACAATATGCTGACTCTGTAAACCGCTTAGAGAGGGCCGTAAAAGCACTGTAAAGCAGTATATAAGTGCTAATGCCATATTATCCAATGTGGCAGGAGATAAAATACAGGGACGAAATAAAAAAACCGGAGTTGAAAAGAACAGAAAAAAAAAATCACATTTCAGGTGAGGGTTAAAAAGGTGAGGGTACCTTTTGAGAATGTAAGGATCGAACGGGAAAAAACTGTCAAGGGGGTTTGTGACCATCTCCACCGACTCCCCCCCACAGCTGCTTCGGACAACTGGCAATATTTGCCTCCGGTTCCTCTCAATGATGGTGTCACAGAAAGCCACTTGGTACTTCCTGGAAGGGGAAGAGGAAGAGGAAAGGAGAAAAAGAGAAGTTATTTTGAAAGGTATTTTCACAAACGGCCATCCATCTGATTCATCTACCGTATTTTTTGGACTACAAGACGCACCAGAATATAAGACGCACCAAGATTTTGAAGAGGTAAAATTTAAAAGAAAAAAAAAAAAGATTTTGCCCTCCCCGGCCCCCAGGAACAACCTCTGCACACCCCGTTTTTTGTGAAAAATGGGGTAAACAGAGAGTTTGAGAGGCCTGCAAAGTGCTTCTATTGGGGGGGGGTGTTTGGGGAGGCAAAAATGGGCCCGTTTTGTGACAAGGAGTCTGTTTCTGGTTTCTGCTAAGGCTGGGTCAGAACAACTACTATTTTCCCTTTCCTTAGCTTTCCTCCTTTTGCTGAGGAGGCAAAGACAAATCCTGAAAAGTTTGGGAAAAGATCCCCAGGGTGTCAGTGAAATTAAGAGTAGAGTTTCTGCCAAGTTTTTCTTCTCAAACAAGTATCTACTCCTTCCACCAGGTTCAGAGAAGTAAAATATGAGGTTTCTATCTTTGACTGGCTAGACTAGAAAGGTGGAGATGGAGTAGGGCCAAGATCTGGATCTTCAACAGGCTAATAAACATTTCTAGATGCATCAAATCCTTTCTCCCTGTTTGAGCGACAGCAAGAGCTACAGATGAGATGGCTTTACATTTTTGCATTCAAGAAATGCCTTAGACCAAGGATGTCCAATCCTGGCAACTTTTAAGATTTCTGGACTTCAATTCCCAGAATCCTCATGGCTGGCTGAGGAATTCTGGGAGTTGGAGTCCACAGATCTTAAAGTTGCCAAGGCTGGACATCCTTGCCTGAGACTGATTTCAAACGTATAAGAAAGAAGGAAAAATGCACCCCCCCACTATCGCCCCATTTCTATATGCATTCAATAAAATGGACAGAGTCCTTCTACAACACGCTCCAAATTTTAGAGATATTGTTGACACAAATAAATACATGGTTAGAACAAATGGTGGGAGACCAAATCTTGTTTAAACTGGAAATTTTTCTCCTAGGTATAATTCCAGAGGGGTATAAGAAAGATACACTTTATTTAATTATTCATGTACTAACTGCGGCACACATAACTTATGCACAATATTGGGGAAAAAATACACACCACCAGAGCTAGATATAATCAGAAAAGTGTTGGCTTGTGCAGAAGCAGATAGGCTCACTCTTGAACTTAAAAATAAAGGGGAATCAGAATATTTTGAAGTCTGGAACAGATTTTATGACTGGTATAAGACAAGGTGACAAGACTGGAACAAACCGTATATACTGTGATTGGACAGAAGGATTGATAATCTATCAAGTAGGCGAATTGTCAATAGTTGTGATTAGTTGTGTATAATATTAATGTATAGTCACTCCGAGTTCGCGGTACTGCATTGTTTTAAATGTAAAAATAATAAAAATATATTGGAAAAAACACCCCAAATAAATACACTTAATGAATAAACAAACTTTGCAAGAGAGAAAACGATTGTACCTGGTGAGGGCAGCAAAGAGACTCACAATGGTTGGCAGGCACACCTTTAGGGGGTTTAACTGGCACAGAATGATGCGCTCAAAGTTTAATCTTTGTAAGTAGGCCAAACCTTGAAAACAGAAGACCACAGGAATATACTACGCTCAGTCTTGGCTACATTTCACAAAATTCAATTCTAACAGAAACACATTTAAATTGCTCTGATGTTGTGGAGGCTTCCAAAAGACACTATTCTCCGGGAAACTTGGCTTAGCACAGGGGTGTCAAACTGAAGGCCTGTGGGCTAGATCCGGCCCACAAGGTGCTTAGATCTGGCCCGCGGGCCAGCCTCAGAGACAGCGAAGGGCCAACCCACAATGCCTCTGCCAGTGGAAACGGAGCTCAGGGAGGCAGGGTGAGCTCCGCTTTCACTGGCAGAGGGTTGCAGGAGGTTGTCGCGGCTGAAAACGGAGCCTCGGTGACTGATGTCGAGCTGGCCCTGGGGGAGTGAAGGGAGTGAGGTCAAGCACAACCCTGATGCGGCCCTCAATGAAATAAGAGTTTGACACCCCTGACTTAGTAGATTCTTAGTAGATCAATGAGAAAAATGCATAAAGGTAGTTCTCAATTTACAACCCTCATTTTTAGTGATTTTTTTTGAAGTTACAAAATCACTGGAAAAAGTTTGAAAACAGCACTGGAAAAAGTAGGCAGTTTGTGGGAATGTAATGATTCTAGGCTGATTCCTCTCTTGACTCCACCCCACAGGTCCAGCCTGTCCTTTGCCTCCTGCATCCAAGGCTAGAAACGGACACGTTCCGCCCACCTCTTCTTCTGCTTGTCTGGGGAACATCGTCTGCTCACCTTTCTTGAGATTTCCATCCAGGATCTGCTTGTGGCGAAAGATGACTATGTAGAATACAGCCTGGCAGGCGGCGTAGAACGGACCGTGGAGCGCAACGTCGCAAAATGCTCGGGACCCCGTGCCCTGATTGTCGATGTAGGTGTGCAGCCAGCTGACCAGGAGATCTAAGCAGGTTTTCACCGTCCTGAAAATGATTTTTAAATCACAAAAACAAAACCTGGCTAAGTAACCAGAAGTGGGCTGACATCTTTGGGATGGAGCCCTACTAGGCAGGTTAATCCATCCAAGAATCACTCTTGTGACTTACTGGATTCTTCGGAGCATAAGACGCACCTCCCCCCCCCCCCCCGGCCCTAAAAATGGATGAAAATTTAGGTGCGTCTTATAGACTGAATATGGGCGTTTTGGGGCTCCCAAACATTCCACATGTCGCATTTTTGCCCTCCCCAGCCCCCAGAAGCACTCTGCAGTGCTCCCCATGGCCTGTTTTTTCCCCAAAAACGGGTCTGTTTTTGGGCTCCCAAGCCCTCCGCGTGTCACATTTTCGCCCTCCCAGGATCCCAAAAGCATTCTGCAGCCCAAAATCGGGCATGGTTTTGGCAAAAATGGGCCCGTTTAGGGTGAAACAGGCTGTGCAAAGCAGTGCAGAGTGTTTTTGGAGGCCTGAGAGGGCGAAAACGCGAAGGTCAAAAACTGTTTTTTTCTTGTTTTTCTCCTGTAAATTTAGGTGTGTCTTGTAGTCCAAAAAATATGAGTACTTACACAATGGGGATAAACTTGGCCCGTGCCAAAAAGCTGCCAATGTAGTTCCCGGTGGTTTGCCGGATTACAGCAGGAACGTTGGGATTCTGTAGCTTTTTCCAGAGATGCTCCACAAAAGCCTCTGCAATTACCTGGAGGACATACAGAGCTATTAAGGCTGGGGCAGTGGCCACAAGTATCAGTCGGTCAGTCAGGGGAAAAGATTAACTATAAATAATTGGGAGTCGGAATCCCAGGTTTATTTTATTTATTTGTTAAATTTATTTGGCCCCTGTCTCGCTGTGGGAATTCTCCAGGTGGCTTACAACAATAAAAAGGAATCAAAATGAAAAGGTGTTCAGAAGTAAATTAATAGAACAATAAACCATTTCAAAGGAACAGATCGGGGATTAAATACATCTATAGTTCCCAATGTACTTCTTCTTTTTTTTTTCCACTTCCAAACATTTTTAAAATTAGGTTATAGAGTATTATAAAATGCAAAATACAAAAGTAAATAAAAGAGCAGTGAGAGGGAAGGGGGAGAGAGAAGTGGGGAAAGGTAGGGAAAAAAGTATTGACTTCCGACTAACTTCCGGATACCATGTTTTCCCAAAAATAAGAAAGGGTCTTATTTTCTTTTAACCCCCTGAAAGAAGCGCTTGCCCTTATTTTCGGGGAGGTCTTATTATTATTATTATTTTTGAGAATTTTTTTTATTGTTTTAGTTAAACAAAAAGAAAAAAAAAAGAAAAAAAAATCATCTTTCATTACATCTTGCTGAAAGCGTATCGATTGGTTACAAATACATTCCGTGCGTTTCTTTCACTGTCTTTACATATACTTCATTCAAAACATGTTGTACATTTTAATTCAAGAAATAAAAGTTATATATTTTACTATCCCTGTACCATAATTCTCATTTGGTTACCATTGTTTAAACATGTTTTTATCTAGAATCATTTATATTAGAAGACACAACCACCTACTGGCGTTCATTTGCAATTTCAATAGATCTCCAATACCATTACACCTTTATGACATGTTCTAAAATTAATTCGGTTAAGTAAGATATCTAAGCATTCCCCCCCCCCCCGCCCAGTAACACACCTGTATGTATCATTAAATATTGTCCATTAACATTTCATTGTTATTATTGTAGTTAACTAAAGGTTATTATTTTTGAGGTGCAGGAGGTGACTAAAGGTTATTTTTGAGGTGCAGGAGGTGGCAAGTGTGGTCACCTCATGACTGCCGCTGTGTTGCAATATTTTCGGGGGAGGGCTTATTTTAGTGCATGCGCTCAAATGCCCGATTGGGCTTATTATTATTCAAGGAGATCTTATTTTCAGGGAAACAGGGTAGTTCCTAATGTACTTCTTGTCCAATTAAACCAAAATCAACTGTATTCTCTCAGGGATTTTGGGTGAGGGCAATAGCAGAAGGTAACTTGGTAAGTTTTAGCCAGTTTAACATTTCCTTGGAGATGGAGATAGGAAGATCTAGTTAAGGTGCGGGAGGAGACATAAGAAGGAAGGGAATTAAAGTTGACTACTTACCAATCTGAAACTAGAGAGGTAGAACATGATGAACTGCACATGACATGATCCGTGGGTGGTTAAAATCAGCTTATCAAAGATAGCCACAAGGTCTCGGTATAAGTCTTTGGTGTTGCCAACATCAATTTTCCCTAGGAATAAAAAACATTCATGTTGCGAGAATTAAATTCTAAGAAAAATGAGGAGCTTTTAAAAAAGGCTGTGGCTTCGTGCAGCTCCCGGAGGCTGAATGTTCTATCATTAATACATCTATTAGGCACATCCTCTGAAAATCATGAACGGGGAAAGATTGACTGTCCTTAATTAGAAGAACTTGAATGGGATTAAGAGGAGCAAAAACCGTGGAGTTAAAGGATGACATGTTTTCCATTTACATGCCCAAATTATGAATTATGGCAATAACACTACAAACATCATCCAGGAATTCCTTTCAAGTGGGCGCCTACATTAAGCCCAAATGCTCAGCTCAGCACTGCCAAATAACCCTGGGAAACTGCCCCAGGTTTATTACCATTAACGTAGCATACATCTTTAATGTAGGAAAACATCACGATCATCAAGATGTCGAGGCGTTCTGCAATGGGATGAGCCATGAGTTCACTCTTCTCCATATTCTCCCCATCTTCATCCTGTTAAAAAAATCAAAACCCGGCTAAATATAGGTAGTCCTCAAACTTAACAGCAGTTCACTCACTTTCTGAGAGTGGGAATAATCAACCAACGGAACAGAAGTTGCCTTCAGAAGTTGTGGGAGGTTTCATCTCTGGAAGCTTTCAAGAAGAGGCTGGACTGCCATCTGTCAGAAACGGTGTAGGGTCTCCTGCTTGGGCGGGGGGGGGGGAGAGGGGGTTGGACTAGATGACCTTCAAGGTCTCTTCCAACTCCTATGTTCTGCTATTCTATTCTGTTCTACTCTGTTCTGTTCTATTCTATTCTTCATTCCATTATTCTATTCTATTCTATTCTAACCTTATTCCGTTCCATTCTATTTTCTACTCTAATATTCTATTCTACTCTAATTATTCTATTCTATATTTTATTCTTATTCTATGTTATGTTCTATGTTCTATCTGAAGAGGCCCAGTGCTATTGTATCTTCTTTTAAATAGCAAAAAATCACGTATACTTCCAGAAAGCTACATCAATTTTAGGTTCCACCACAAAACTGCGGACGACAAAATCGCGGTCGACGAAAGCGCGCATTTGACGTCATCACAGCACGACGAAAACATCGCGCTGTGATCGAAAAATGTAAAAATAAAGCGAAAACCTTACCCTAACCCCCCCAAACCTAACGCTAAACCTAACGCTAAACCTAACCCTTAACCTAACCCTAAATCTAACCCTAAACCTAACCCTTAATCTAACGCTAAACATAACCCTAACGCTCTAAACCTAACCCTAACCCTTAACCTAACCCTAACCCTAACCCTTACCTTTATGTGAATCGGCTTGCTTTAATTTTATTTTTATTTCAATTTTTAATTTTTTTCGTCGCGCTGTGATGACGTCAAATGCGCGCTTTCGTCGATCGCGCTTTTGTGGACCGCGGTTTTGACGGGTCACGCAAGTTTAACAGCAAGTATAGTTTGAAATGCAACACCACAAACAGTGTATATCGTCTGTACTGTTTGCTACAAGGAGACAAATTGCTGGGAGGCAGATTCCCCATCACCATCTTGTTTTCCTCCCCAAAACCTAGGTGCGTCTTATACTTCGCAGCATCTTATATTCCAAAAATATGGTAGTTACAATTTGAGTAAGAGAACTTCAAAGCAACAATGGGAATCAACAATGAGATTAAAAACTGGCTACATTTCCTGATAAGAAACTATTCTTAAAGAGCTAAAAAAGCTCTTTGGCCTGTAAGATTTAGAATAATCTTAATACCGTTTAATGAGCAAATTTACCATATTGAAGAGTCCCTTCTCACCGTTTCCCTCTTCTTCTTCTTCGGCAGCTTCAATATCTTTTCTTGGGGCGCTTACCTGTTGAATTAAAATGGGATGGGCTTGAGTATTTCTGAAGTTATAGTTAAGGTATAGAAGTGTATAACAAGTGAGAGGTCCTTGGTACCCTCTGAACTTTGTTGTTTTCTTGCAGACTTTTCATTACCCAAATTAGGTAACATCATCAGTGCTAGAGAAGAGTGTTCCAGGAATCAAGAGCAAACCTCACTCCTTGCAACACTGATTATGTTACCTAGTTTGGTTCATCAGACGTCTGCAAGAAAACAAACAAGCTCAGAGAACACCAAGGACTCCTCATTTCAACCCAGAGTGACAAATATTCTCCTTTATCAATGTATATAGCAAGTATATTCCTTATCTCATTGCCCAACAGCTCAGTAAATACAAACATAGCAGCATCATTTACTGAAGGAATATGAAGTTTGCAAAGTTAAACCAGTTTTCACAAGGGGAACTATGGAGACCCTTTATAAAAACCCCAATTTGCAACATTTTGTACTTACATCAATTTTTAGCAGCTTCTCAACAACCAGCTCCAAAATGTCATGCCTCAACGCTGGGATATATACGCTTATTCGCAGCAAATTATGGAGATAACATTGCTGAAATGGAAGAATTTCCCATGAAAACACTGTCAAGGAATTTTAGAAATCACATCTAGAAAACTAAGAGAAACAAATCTTAGGACCTTGGGTTTTTATATCCTAGTTTAGAATCATCACATATTTAAATACAGCATTCCTTAAAATCCAGTTTTTATCATACTGCTCAAACACAATATATCATCAGAGGTATTTTATCTGAGAAAGCAACTGGGATTCATTTAACGTTTCTTAAGTTGCAATTTGTTAATTTCACACATGCTAAGCCATAAGTTATGCTGTGGCCAAACCAAACACATTGGGCTTAGCAAAGATAAGCAAAACTAATAATTAAATATCCAAAGGAGAAGACGGCGTCAGGAGGAAGGGATGGACCACCAGTCTGTTTCTGAGCCATCGAGATTTTCCACCAACAGATTTTTTTGCCTTTTAATTAAACGAGCAGCAGAGACCAAAAGCACGAAAGAATCTTCATTTCCAGAAAATCGGGTACTTACTAAGGTTCTTTCTGACTTGTTAATAAAGGGAAATTTTTCAGCCAGCACTGGCATGAGAAATTGCGGTGTCCTACAACACAGAAAATATAAGCCATAGATAAGCAAAACCATCCTTTTATTTAGTTTGTTGTGTGGACTACAAACAAGGTTTAAAGAGCGTAGAAGAGCAAAACACAGATGCAGCAATCTTGGGAAAGTGCTTCCAGAAGTGATCACACCGCAATCAATTCATAGTCTAGAAACAGATAGTTTCTAGACTATGAGATCAGATAGATAAGACTGTTCCTGTCTGTCCTATGCATGTTTGAGGATTCTGATTGTGTTTACCGGTTTCTCCTTCTCTATGGAACGTCATTTTCCCCCAATGTATGATTTGCTTTTCAAAAAAAAACAACACCCTGGAAACGTGGTTTTGTCAGTGGGCTTAGGGATCACGAATGCAGGAGGGGCCAGTTAAGTGGTTGATCTGATTGTGTTGCTGCTGCCATGGATGGGGTTGTGAGTTTTTATTGTTGCGAATGTTTAATTAGCTGCCCAGAGTCCCCTGTGTGAGAATTGGGTGAGCGTATAAATTTGCTTAATAATAAATAAGAAAAAAAATAAAACGTTTGCTTTGAAGATGCAGCACAGAGTGGCAATATCCGGGTGACCAGGACTTAACGCTGGAGAGGGTGAGGCCACATCATGGATATGTAGAGGATTGCGTTTGTGGTGAGAAGTCAGGGGTTTGTTCTTTTAATAATAATAATAATATGTTTATAGGGAGGGATATTCATGTGATACATGAAGAGCCTCATGCTGGGAAAGATTGAGGGCAAAAGAAGAAGGAGGGGATGATAGAGAAGGAGGTGGCTGGATGGAGTGATTGAAGCAGTCAGCGTGAGATTAAATGGACTCCGAAGGATGATAGAGGACAGGAAGACCTGGAGGAACATTTTCCATGGGGTTGCTATAGGTCAGACATGACTTCATAGCTTCCATTTCCCCGAAAATAAGACCTCCCCGGATAATAAGCCCAATCGAGCTTTTGAGCGCATGTGCTAAAACAATCCTTCCCCCCAAAATAAGCCCTCCCTGAAAATATTGCGACACAGCAACCGTGAAATGACCATGCTTGCTGCATCCTGCACCTCAAAAATAATAAGACCTCTCCAAAAATAAGGCCAAGTGCTTATTTTGGGGGTGGGGTGTGTGAGAAAATAAGACCCTGTCTTATTTTCGAGGAAACACGGTAACAAGAACAAAATTCACGTGTTTCCTACCTTAGCACATGGCCGGGCATTGCTGATACTTTCTAGAATCCTGTCTGGATGGGGCAATGTAATGTCAAGTGTGAAAGACTAGGCCCAACTGTGAAGCTTCAATTAAACTGATTTCATTGTTGAAAAGCCTATGTGCAGGAATCCTCTCAACTAACACGTTGACACCTTGTTAGAATTAGATGAATTAAACAGCACTCAAGCCGTGACACGTCAAAACCGCGCCCGATTAAACCGCGTTGCTGACGTCATCAACAGGGTGACAACAGCCAGCGCGGAGAAAGAAGGGCGCTTTAAATAGCGCTTTGAAAGCAAGCCAATTCAACTTAAGGTAAGGGTTAGGTTTAGGATTAGGTTTAGGGGGGTTAGGTTTAGGGGTTAATTTTAGGTTTGGGGTTTACAGCGTGGTTCTGTCTCCGCGCTATTGTCGCCCTGTTGACGTCAGTGATGCGGTTTAGTCGGGCGCGGTTTTGTGGTGGAACCCACTCAAGCAGCGTTGGATTAAGTTCTTGTGACTATGTAGGATTTCTAGGCTGATTCCCCTTTTCACTCCACCCCCAGGTTCTACCACTCCTATCTGCGGGCAACCAAAAAGCAGCTTTTGTTACACACTGTCTTCCCCCGGCCCAGAAAGATATTTAACTTACAAAGGGACATATTTCACAATGGTCTGCAATGCTCTGTGGCAGGTGGTGAAGCTCTCGACAACATCTGCAGAGAGAAAAGCAACCTATTAACCCAGAAAGTTCATGGACACAACTAGATTTCTACTTCAGCCGTGGTCAAGACCTTCTGTTCTGGCCTAGGCTTCCCAAGAGCATGAAGCAAACTCCTTGTCCTGACAAAATCCGCTTTTATTAACTGACTGTCAATTCTGCTCATTCACCTCCAGCAGTCTTTCAAGGGAGGATTTACAGTCCCAGACCTCATCTGGCTTGGAGAGCTGCCAGGCCGAGATCTGCACAACTTGGCAAGGAGTCTCGGAGAATCACGAACCAATGAAGCGAACGAATGGTCTCCTGCAAACTCCACTCCCCTTTCGCTCCTCCTTTATTTCCTCTAGGAGGGGGCCGCTCATTGTCCACCTGTGGCCTTACTCCCAAGTCAACCCCTGTTCTTTGGCTGTTTCCTTCGTCTGGCAGTTGCCCATGTGCACACTGGGAACAGGCTCCAGCTGCTCGTCTGCCTCACTGATGTCTGACTCTAAAGGCAGCCGATAGCAAAAACAGAAGTACTCACTTTCATCGTCATCTGAATCGGAGATGTCCACATCATTCTCCCGGATGGTTATTCGGGCTGGGTAGAAACAGAGGGGCTTATAGTTATCTTGTTGATCATAAACAACAACAAAAAAAGCCTTGCAGAGCATTTTACAATGAATGAATGAATGAATAAATGAATCAATCAGAAACACAGCTTTTCTTAACAGCTTTACAGTCGTCTTCCACAGAGCCTTGGAGGCTTTGAACCCAAGCTCCATTTCCTTGCCTTGAATTCCTATTATTAATTCCAAAATAAACAAATGAGAAACCACAACTGCTATTATTACTCTGGGCAAAAAGGCAATTTTATATCTTAATCAAAAAATGAATTAGTACGTTTTTTGGCAAGACAAATTATTACTATTATTATCATTATTATTGGCTAGCTCTGATGATGTCAGAGAGCAGCAAGGACCCTTCAAGACAGATTTTATTATTATTATTTGTAATACTGAAGAATTATTTTTCCCTCCTCCAAAGTAGATTCATTCTATTTGAGGTGATGTATACAGAGAATCTTTCTGTTTCCTGTTTCTTCTTTTTTAAGTGGAGTAGTTGTGTTCTTAGGGGTGATGGTTGATTTTTTTTTGGGGGGGGGGCCTATTAAAATATTTTCTATTTCTTAAAAGAAAGGGAGGAGAGAATGAAAGTAAGACGGGGGGAAAGAAGAAAAAGGTAAGGAGAGGATGGAAGAGAGAGGAAGAGAAGGAGAGAGGGTAGGAAGGGGAAGAGGAAGAGTAGGAGAAAGGTAAGGGAAGAAGGAAGGGGAAGGAGAGGAGGAAGGGAGAGAAAGAGAAGGAGAGAGGGTAGGAAGGGGAAGAGGAAGAGTAGGAGAAAGGTAAGGGAAGAAGGAAGGGGAAGGAGAGGAGGAAGGGAGAGAAAGAGAAGGAGAGAGGGTAGGAAGGGGAAGAGGAAGAGTAGGAGAAAGGTAAGGGAAGAAGGAAGGGGAAGGAGAGGAGGAAGGAAGAAAGTAGAGAAGGGAGGGAGGGAGAAATAAAAGGAAAATAAGGTGGAAGGGATGGTAAATAAAGCAACCCAAACTGTATAATATAACCTATTAAATGAAATAATAAATGTATAAGAACGACAAATGTAAAGAAGAAAAATAATTATGTGAATGCATGCTTAAAATGGTATGTAAGAGAACAAAAAATATTTAAAAAAAATTCTGGGAAAAAATATTTTCTATTTCTTTCAGTAAAACTGGGGAAAAAAAATACTTACGGGGTACAAAATGCGAAACGATCATTTGCAGGCATGGCCTGAGATAGATTGTCTGAGCAGACACTAAATTACTCAGGAAAGCGAGATATTCCTCCACCACAGACTGGCTTCTTCTCAACCATGGCACTTTCTGCGTTTTTAGAGACAACAGGATCAGAAGTTGAAGCATCTGTTGTGCCTCCCCCTTCCCCCCCCAAAATCCAAAGGAAAAAGCGCACCCAGTGCAACCAGAGAATTCTTACCAATAGGATGGTAATTAGTTGTTCAAACTCCTTGGTCAAAAATGTAACAGAAGACCGGAATTCAGAGAGCCAGTTAATAATCTGGTCATCCTAAAAATAGAAGCCATCATATGTTAATTACTGAATCATATTGGCTTTTAGGTTTTAGCTGGGCGGGGGGGGGGGGGAGGTTAGTTTGTTTTTAAGATAAAGACCAATAGCCTGCCACATTTTGCTCACACATTGCTTGTCATAACTTAAGTGTGTCAGCTAGATAGATCAGTTTTAATTTTAAAACAGCAGAAGAGTTAAAGTTTTGTGGGGTCCTTGGTATTCTCTGAGCTTCGTTGTTTTGATTACCCAACTGTTGTGGCCCAGCAGGAGCCGTAGGAGCTGCAAACAGACTCCGACAGCGAGGGGCCTTATGAGTTGGCTCTGGAAGAGGTGGAGGACCCTGGATAGGGTTCCGACTCCGAGCAGGGCGCAGAGAGGCTGGTTGGCCACCAAGAGGCGCCTGAGGCATGGAGCAGCGGTGAGAGCCGAAGGGAGTGTGCTCATGACGTCAGGCCTTGGAGCAGTGTTGAGGAGACAAGGGAGGTGGTCCTGGATGCCCGGCAACGCCGGGCAGATCCAGGGAAAAAGCAGCTACGCAGTTACAAAAGATAATTGGACCCAGCTGGTTGTAATTAGGCTCCTCTCAAGATTGTATTTAAGGAGGGACTCGGGGAGGAGTCTGCTTTGCAGGATTCAACTTCATTCTTAACGCTGGAGAAGCTGTTATCTGTCTCTGTCGAAGTCTGAGTTGCTGCCAAGGTTCTTATGTGTTTGTTTATGCTTGGGCTTTCAGCCACCAAGATTTCCTGCTAATAAAGTGCTGTAGAATTCCAGTTAAGCCTTGTCTCGGCATTTGTTACTGGACGGAGGAAGGGGTCAGAACATCCAACTAGGTAATATCATCAGTGCTAGGAGGGAGGGAGGTTTGCTCTGTCTCCCTTCTAGCACGGAGGTTCTAATAAAATGTCTACAAGAAAACAACCAAGCTCAGAGAGCATCAAGGACCTCGCAGTTCAAGTTATTTATTCCATTCTTTCTTAAATCTAAGGAGGCATTCCAGAGTATTTGAACATTATAGATATCTTACTTTTATGTCTGGATCCAACAGCTGATGTTTCAGCAGATCAAACTCAGTGGTCTTGCCCTGAAAGAGAAAACTTGCAACCTGCATAAAGAACTCCACGAGGAGTGGTGCGGTGGCCTAGAAGCGGAGCTCTTGCCTCACAATCAGAAGGCTGTGAGTTCGATCCTAGGGAGAGGCAGATATTTCTCTCTCTGGGCACAATTAGAATATATAAAACTCCACATTGGCAACAGGAAGGGCATCCCGCCATTAAAACACTCTGCTAGTTGCCATCAAGTTGCCCAGACTCCACCCCTCAAGGGATTATGGTGCCGTTAAATGATGATGATTCTAAAGAATTCCACAAAACCTTTTCCCCAGATATAGTAATAATTCCCTCATCAGTGGAGAAAAACAAAGATGAAACAATTCCTCGAGGATGAATTACTAATGTTAAAAAGAGAAAAATGTTATGAACACATTCCATACATTTGATGGTTTTTTTTCCTTGCAAACTCCACCCTACAGCATTTACCTGTTGGTATTTCAGTAGGATCTCTGCCAAGGTACCGCCGAATCTGACCGTCTTCCTTGGCGGCGATCTCAGAAATTCATCCTCAGCCAACATGTCTGAAAATCCTAAAAAAAATTAAAAATAAATCGCAATGTAAGATTGGCATCTGACCATGAAAGTGAAAATCATTTGATTTTGATGAATCCACCAGGATAACCAACCAGTGTTATTTATTCTGGGGAGGATGGGAGTTGTAGTAGAACCAGGGCCTCGAGTTCTGGCAGGACAACCTACCCCCCTGCAGCCCAAATGCAGCCAGGTGCTGGGGAGGATGGGAGTTGTAGTAGAACCAGGGCCTCGAGTTCTGGAAGGACAACCTACCCTCCTGCAGCCCAAATGCAGCCTGGTGCTGGGGATGATGGGAGTTGTAGTAGAACCAGGGCCTCGAGTTCTGGCAGGACAACCTACCCTCCTGCAGCCCAAATGCAGCCTGGTGCTGGGGAGGATGGGAGTTGTAGTAGAACCAGGGCCTCGAGTTCTGGCAGGACAACTTACCCTCCTGCAGCCCAAATGCAGGCTGGTGCTGGGGAGGATGGGAGTTGTAGTAGAACCAGGGCCTCGAGTTCTGGCAGGACAACCTACCCTCCTGCAGCCCAAATGCAGGCTGGTGCTGGGGAGGATGGGAGTTGTAGTAGAACCAGGGCCTCGAGTTCTGGCAGGACAACTTACCCTCCTGCAGCCCAAATGCAGGCTGGTGCTGGGGAGGATGGGAGTTGTAGTAGAACCAGGGCCTCGAGTTCTGGCAGGACAACCTACCCTCCTGCAGCCCAAATGCAGCCTGGTGCTGGGGAGGATGGGAGTTGTAGTAGAACCAGGGCCTCGAGTTCTGGCAGGACAACTTACCCTCCTGCAGCCCAAATGCAGGCTGGTGCTGGGGAGGATGGGAGTTGTAGTAGAACCAGGGCCTCGAGTTCTGGCAGGACAACCTACCCTCCTGCAGCCCAAATGCAGCCTGGTGCTGGGGAGGATGGGAGTTGTAGTAGAACCAGGGCCTCGAGTTCTGGCAGGACAACTTACCCTCCTGCAGCCCAAATGCAGGCTGGTGCTGGGGAGGATGGGAGTTGTAGTAGAACCAGGGCCTCGAGTTCTGGCAGGACAACCTACCCTCCTGCAGCCCAAATGCAGCCTGGTGCTGGGGAGGATGGGAGTTGTAGTAGAACCAGGGCCTCGAGTTCTGGCAGGACAACCTACCCTCCTGCAGCCCAAATGCAGGCTGGTGCTGGGGAGGATGGGAGTTGTAGTAGAACCAGGGCCTCGAGTTCTGGCAGGACAACCTACCCTCCTGCAGCCCAAATGCAGCCTGGTGCTGGGGAGGATGGGAGTTGTAGTAGAACCAGGGCCTCGAGTTCTGGCAGGACAACTTACCCTCCTGCAGCCCAAATGCAGGCTGGTGCTGGGGAGGATGGGAGTTGTAGTAGAACCAGGGCCTCGAGTTCTGGCAGGACAACCTACCCTCCTGCAGCCCAAATGCAGCCTGGTGCTGGGGAGGATGGGAGTTGTAGTAGAACCAGGGCCTCGAGTTCTGGCAGGACAACCTACCCTCCTGCAGCCCAAATGCAGCCTGGTGCTGGGGAGGATGGGAGTTGTAGTAGAACCAGGGCCTCGAGTTCTGGCAGGACAACCTACCCTCCTGCAGCCCAAATGCAGGCTGGTGCTGGGGAGGATGGGAGTTGTAGTAGAACCAGGGCCTCGAGTTCTGGCAGGACAACTTACCCTCCTGCAGCCCAAATGCAGGCTGGTGCTGGGGAGGATGGGAGTTGTAGTAGAACCAGGGCCTCGAGTTCTGGCAGGACAACCTACCCTCCTGCAGCCCAAATGCAGCCTGGTGCTGGGGAGGATGGGAGTTGTAGTAGAACCAGGGCCTCGAGTTCTGGCAGGACAACCTACCCTCCTGCAGCCCAAATGCAGCCTGGTGCTGGGGAGGATGGGAGTTGTAGTAGAACCAGGGCCTCGAGTTCTGGCAGGACAACCTACCCTCCTGCAGCCCAAATGCAGCCTGGTGCTGGGGAGGATGGGAGTTGTAGTAGAACCAGGGCCTCGAGTTCTGGCAGGACAACTTACCCTCCTGCAGCCCAAATGCAGGCTGGTGCTGGGGAGGATGGGAGTTGTAGTAGAACCAGGGCCTCGAGTTCTGGCAGGACAACCTACCCTCCTGCAGCCCAAATGCAGCCTGGTGCTGGGGAGGATGGGAGTTGTAGTAGAACCAGGGCCTCGAGTTCTGGCAGGACAACTTACCCTCCTGCAGCCCAAATGCAGGCTGGTGCTGGGGAGGATGGGAGTTGTAGTAGAACCAGGGCCTCGAGTTCTGGCAGGACAACCTACCCTCCTGCAGCCCAAATGCAGCCTGGTGCTGGGGAGGATGGGAGTTGTAGTAGAACCAGGGCCTCGAGTTCTGGCAGGACAACTTACCCTCCTGCAGCCCAAATGCAGGCTGGTGCTGGGGAGGATGGGAGTTGTAGTAGAACCAGGGCCTCGAGTTCTGGCAGGACAACCTACCCTCCTGCAGCCCAAATGCAGCCTGGTGCTGGGGAGGATGGGAGTTGTAGTAGAACCAGGGCCTCGAGTTCTGGCAGGACAACTTACCCTCCTGCAGCCCAAATGCAGGCTGGTGCTGGGGAGGATGGGAGTTGTAGTAGAACCAGGGCCTCGAGTTCTGGCAGGACAACCTACCCTCCTGCAGCCCAAATGCAGCCTGGTGCTGGGGAGGATGGGAGTTGTAGTAGAACCAGGGCCTCGAGTTCTGGCAGGACAACCTACCCTCCTGCAGCCCAAATGCAGGCTGGTGCTGGGGAGGATGGGAGTTGTAGTAGAACCAGGGCCTCGAGTTCTGGCAGGACAACCTACCCTCCTGCAGCCCAAATGCAGCCTGGTGCTGGGGAGGATGGGAGTTGTAGTAGAACCAGGGCCTCGAGTTCTGGCAGGACAACTTACCCTCCTGCAGCCCAAATGCAGGCTGGTGCTGGGGAGGATGGGAGTTGTAGTAGAACCAGGGCCTCGAGTTCTGGCAGGACAACCTACCCTCCTGCAGCCCAAATGCAGCCTGGTGCTGGGGAGGATGGGAGTTGTAGTAGAACCAGGGCCTCGAGTTCTGGCAGGACAACTTACCCTCCTGCAGCCCAAATGCAGGCTGGTGCTGGGGAGGATGGGAGTTGTAGTAGAACCAGGGCCTCGAGTTCTGGCAGGACAACCTACCCTCCTGCAGCCCAAATGCAGCCTGGTGCTGGGGAGGATGGGAGTTGTAGTAGAACCAGGGCCTCGAGTTCTGGCAGGACAACCTACCCTCCTGCAGCCCAAATGCAGCCTGGTGCTGGGGAGGATGGGAGTTGTAGTAGAACCAGGGCCTCGAGTTCTGGCAGGACAACCTACCCTCCTGCAGCCCAAATGCAGGCTGGTGCTGGGGAGGATGGGAGTTGTAGTAGAACCAGGGCCTCGAGTTCTGGCAGGACAACCTACCCTCCTGCAGCCCAAATGCAGGCTGGTGCTGGGGAGGATGGGAGTTGTAGTAGAACCAGGGCCTCGAGTTCTGGCAGGACAACCTACCCTCCTGCAGCCCAAATGCAGGCTGGTGCTGGGGAGGATGGGAGTTGTAGTAGAACCAGGGCCTCGAGTTCTGGCAGGACAACCTACCCTCCTGCAGCCCAAATGCAGCCTGGTGCTGGGGAGGATGGGAGTTGTAGTAGAACCAGGGCCTCGAGTTCTGGCAGGACAACTTACCCTCCTGCAGCCCAAATGCAGGCTGGTGCTGGGGAGGATGGGAGTTGTAGTAGAACCAGGGCCTCGAGTTCTGGCAGGACAACCTACCCTCCTGCAGCCCAAATGCAGCCTGGTGCTGGGGAGGATGGGAGTTGTAGTAGAACCAGGGCCTCGAGTTCTGGCAGGACAACCTACCCTCCTGCAGCCCAAATGCAGCCTGGTGCTGGGGAGGATGGGAGTTGTAGTAGAACCAGGGCCTCGAGTTCTGGCAGGACAACCTACCCTCCTGCAGCCCAAATGCAGCCTGGTGCTGGGGAGGATGGGAGTTGTAGTAGAACCAGGGCCTCGAGTTCTGGCAGGACAACCTACCCTCCTGCAGCCCAAATGCAGCCTGGTGCTGGGGAGGATGGGAGTTGTAGTAGAACCAGGGCCTCGAGTTCTGGCAGGACAACTTACCCTCCTGCAGCCCAAATGCAGGCTGGTGCTGGGGAGGATGGGAGTTGTAGTAGAACCAGGGCCTCGAGTTCTGGCAGGACAACCTACCCTCCTGCAGCCCAAATGCAGCCTGGTGCTGGGGAGGATGGGAGTTGTAGTAGAACCAGGGCCTCGAGTTCTGGCAGGACAACCTACCCTCCTGCAGCCCAAATGCAGCCTGGTGCTGGGGAGGATGGGAGTTGTAGTAGAACCAGGGCCTCGAGTTCTGGCAGGACAACTTACCCTCCTGCAGCCCAAATGCAGGCTGGTGCTGGGGAGGATGGGAGTTGTAGTAGAACCAGGGCCTCGAGTTCTGGCAGGACAACCTACCCTCCTGCAGCCCAAATGCAGCCTGGTGCTGGGGAGGATGGGAGTTGTAGTAGAACCAGGGCCTCGAGTTCTGGCAGGACAACCTACCCTCCTGCAGCCCAAATGCAGCCTGGTGCTGGGGAGGATGGGAGTTGTAGTAGAACCAGGGCCTCGAGTTCTGGCAGGACAACCTACCCTCCTGCAGCCCAAATGCAGGCTGGTGTTGGGGAGGATGGGAGTTGTAGTAGAACCAGGGCCTCGAGTTCTGGCAGGACAACCTACCCTCCTGCAGCCCAAATGCAGGCTGGTGCTGGGGAGGATGGGAGTTGTAGTAGAACCAGGGCCTCGAGTTCTGGCAGGACAACTTACCCTCCTGCAGCCCAAATGCAGGCTGGTGCTGGGGAGGATGGGAGTTGTAGTAGAACCAGGGCCTCGAGTTCTGGCAGGACAACTTACCCTCCTGCAGCCCAAATGCAGCCTGGTGCTGGGGAGGATGGGAGTTGTAGTAGAACCAGGGCCTCGAGTTCTGGCAGGACAACTTACCCTCCTGCAGCCCAAATGCAGCCTGGTGCTGGGGAGGATGGGAGTTGTAGTAGAACCAGGGCCTCGAGTTCTGGCAAGACCAGCTACCCTTCCAGCTTCGGCCTTGGATGGCCAACAAAACCCCATCGCGCAGAGCCAGATAGAAGACACGACTCCTCGTGTCTGGCCTACCTCACAGGGCTGTTGTGAAGTAGTAGGCGACACAAAAGGAGGGGGGAGCGAAAGACCCCCACCCATCCCCGAGTCCTCCCCCTCCTCCCCCGCCTTGTGGCCCGCACCTTCTCTCCCCGCTCGGCAGCCTCCGCCGGGCTCAGCCGCTCTCCGTCCTCCCCTCGCGAAACCTCCGCCAGCGCCGCCGCCTCTTGCCCCTCATACTACCCGGAGAGTAAGAGAATCTCCTGCGCACGCAGTCGCCACTACTTCCGCCCGACACCGGAAGCGAAAGGGCGCTTCCGCCCGGCTCCCGAAGGAGAAAAGAGGCAGCCGCCTCTTCCGGCTCGCGATCGAACACCGCGGGTTGGCTGGAATCTCCCGAGGCGCCTGCGCAGAAAAGAAAAGGGGCGGGGCTGCCCGGAGGGGTTTTATTGTAGGATGGGAATAAAACGAGCGTGAGAATATTCATAAAACGTTCTTATATAGGAAAATGTCAATAAAATTAAAAAGAATTCTTAATGTTTCCGCTATCAATTTTTTTCTTTTAGAAATAAATGCAATAGATTGCAAATAGTTAAAAGATAGAATACAACAGAATATAGAATAGAATAATTTATTGGCCAAGTGTTATTGGACACACAAGGAATTTGTCTTTGGTGCAGATGCTCTAAGTGTACTTAAAAGAAAGTTTTCCATGATGTTGCATTTTTTAAAAACTTTCTTCTGGTTACTTTTAGACCACTTAAAAAAAAAGGAAAGAGATATTTACAAATCAATGCAATATATGGCAAATAGTCAAACGTTTCCCCTGCAAAATTAAAAAAACAATGAGAACTGGAAAGACAGTTGTGTGACCCTGTAAGAAGATTAAAATCCTCCGGCTGGATGGTTCATAGTTGCCAATTTTAAGTTTCCAAGGGGGATCCACCTTCAACCCCCTTCAATTTGGATCAAACCCCCTTCAATTTGGATCCAATATCTCAGGGTGACTCAAACCTAAACGTAAAGGTTCCCCTCGCACATATGTGCTAGTCGTTCCTGACTCTAGGAGTGGTGCTCATCTTGGTTTCAAAGCCGAACAGCCAGTCCAAACATGTCTCTGTGGTCATGTGGCTGGCATGACTAAACGCCAAAGGCTGTTACCTTCCCCCAAAAGCTGGTCCCTAATTTTCTACTTGCATTTTTACATGCTTTTGAACTGCTAGGTTGGCAGAAGCTGGGACAAGTCATGGGAGCTCACTCCATTACGCAGCTCTAGGGACTTGAACCGCCGATCTTTCTGATCGACATCTTAGCCACTGAGCCATCACATCCCTATATACTCGTGACTCTGTTTACTTTAACCTTAATAAAAGTTAAGTTCAGAAGCCCGCATGCTGGTTCCACCTGTTATGTAAGAGACACGTCAACCTTGTCCAGACCCCATAAATTAACTTCCAGTTCAGTAACTGAGCACAAGTCCTTTTATGATGCTGTTTGACTGTCTCTGGGAGACATAACCGGTGTTTAACAGGATGTAAAAAACTGTTTCAGAGTGGGTAATCATTTTAGTTTTGGTCATTTTGTGGTAACAGTGTTTTTGAAGATTCTGGTTTCTCATGATCCTGGGGACGAGCGCTTCCACCCGTTTCAGAGCGGGTAAGCGTATCTAGGCCATTTTGTGGTAACAGTGATTTTGAAGATCCTGGTTTCCCACGATCTTGGGAAGAAGTGATGTCAATTGTTTCAGAGCGGGTAATAATGTTTAGGACTCTCTGTGGAATCAGTGATTTTGAATATTTTTGTTTCCCACGATCTTGGGAAGGAGTGCTTTCAACTGTTTCAGAGCGGCGGATCAGTTTTAGGACTTTTCTTGATAAGAGTGACTTGGAAGACACTTGTATTCCACGATCTTGGGTAGGAGGGCTTTCAGGCAAGCCTGGAAAAGAAAACAAATTCCACCGGTTACTTCTACTACCCTCCTTGCAAAGTTGCCTTTCGTAAACTAGTTTTGAAAGGAACGAAGTTGGAAAGGCTTGGACGAGGATCCCAAGATTGAACACAGGAGGGATCTGCCACAAACTGCTCCCTCTTCGACATTAATGAAATGTTATCATAAACCATTGTCATTTTTGATTAATAGCTCAAGGCAGCAAACATACCGAATGTTCCTTCCTCCTGCTATTTTCTCTCTAACAACCACCCTGTGAGGTGGGTTGGGCTGAGAGAGAGGGAAAGCCACCAGCTGGTTTTAGCGGAACTAGAGCTCACTGTCTCCTGGTGATTGGTCCAAAGTCTCTAGCTCGCTTTAGTGGAACTAGAACTCCCTGTCTCCTGGTGATTGCCCCAAAGTCACACCAGCTGGCATTCATGGCTTAAGGTGAAACTAGAACTCACAATCTCCTGGTGATTGGCCAGTCACCCAGCTGGCTTTAGTGGAACTAGAACTCCCTGTCTCCTGGTGATTGGCCCAAAATCACACCAGCTGGCATTCATGGCTTAAGGTGAAACTAGAACTCACTGTCTCCTGATGATTGGTCCAAAGTCTCCAGCTGGCTTTAGTGGAACTAGAACTCCCTGCCTCCTGGTGATTGGTCCAAAGTCACTCTAGCTGGCTTTAGTGGAACTAGAACTCCCTGCCTCCTGGTGATTGGCCCAAAGTCACTCCAGCTGGCTTTAGTGGAACCAGAACTCCATGCCTCCTGGTGATTGGCTCAAAGTCATCCAGCTAGCTTTAGTGGAACTAGAACTCACTGACTTCTGGTGATTGGCCCAAAGTCACACCAGCTGGCATTCATGGCTTAAGGTGATACTATAACTCCCTGTCTCCTGATGATTGGTCCAAAGTCTCCAGCTGGCTTTAGTGGAACTAGAACTCCCTGTCTCCTGGTGATTGGCCCAAAGTCACCCAGCTGGCATTCATGGCTTAAGGTGAAACTAGAACTCACAATCTCCTGGTGATTGGCCAGTCACCCAGCTGGCTTTAGTGGAACTAGAACTCCCTGTCTCCTGGTGATTGGCCCAAAATCACACCAGCTGGCATTCATGGCTTAAGGTGAAACTAGAACTCACTGTCTCCTGATGATTGGTCCAAAGTCTCCAGCTGGCTTTAGTGGAACTAGAACTCCCTGTCTCCTGGTGATTGGTCCAAAGTCACCCAGCTGGCTTTAGTGGAACTAGAACTCCCTGCCTCCTGGTGATTGGTCCAAAGTCACTCTAGCTGGCTTTAGTGGAACTAGAACTCCCTGCCTCCTGGTGATTGGCCCAAAGTCACTCCAGCTGGCTTTAGTGGAACCAGAACTCCATGCCTCCTGGTGATTGGCTCAAAGTCATCCAGCTAGCTTTAGTGGAACTAGAACTCACTGACTTCTGGTGATTGGCCCAAAGTCACACCAGCTGGCATTCATGGCTTAAGGTGATACTATAACTCCCTGTCTCCTGATGATTGGTCCAAAGTCTCCAGCTGGCTTTAGTGGAACTAGAACTCCCTGTCTCCTGGTGATTGGCCCAAAGTCACCCAGCTGGCATTCATGGCTTAAGGTGAAACTAGAACTCACAATCTCCTGGTGATTGGCCAGTCACCCAGCTGGCTTTAGTGGAACTAGAACTCCCTGTCTCCTGGTGATTGGCCCAAAATCACACCAGCTGGCATTCATGGCTTAAGGTGAAACTAGAACTCACTGTCTCCTGATGATTGGTCCAAAGTCTCCAGCTGGCTTTAGTGGAACTAGAACTCCCTGTCTCCTGGTGATTGGTCCAAAGTCACCCAGCTGGCTTTAGTGGAACTAGAACTCCCTGCCTCCTGGTGATTGGTCCAAAGTCACTCTAGCTGGCTTTAGTGGAACTAGAACTCCCTGCCTCCTGGTGATTGGCCCAAAGTCACTCCAGCTGGCTTTAGTGGAACCAGAACTCCATGCCTCCTGGTGATTGGCTCAAAGTCATCCAGCTAGCTTTAGTGGAACTAGAACTCACTGACTTCTGGTGATTGGCCCAAAGTCACACCAGCTGGCATTCATGGCTTAAGGTGATACTATAACTCCCTGTCTCCTGATGATTGGTCCAAAGTCTCCAGCTGGCTTTAGTGGAACTAGAACTCCCTGTCTCCTGGTGATTGGCCCAAAGTCACCCAGCTGGTACTCATGGCTTAAGGTGAAACTAGAACTCATAGTCTCCTGGTGATTGGCCAGTCCGTCAGTTGGCTTCAGTGGAACTGGAGCTCCCTGTCTCCTGGTGATTGGTCCAAAGTCTCCAGCTGGCTTTAGTAGAACTAGAACTCCCTGCCTCCTGGCTTCCAGCCTGGAGTCTTATAACCTACTCCACTACACTGGCTCATCTGCCTCGAAGACCTGCTTTGATTTGATGGCCGGGGGTGGGGGGAAAGCCAGCCAGCCAAGCCAGGCAGTCCCTTATGACCTACCCTGCACGACTGTTGCGCTGGAGGAGGAGTCGACGGGCGGGGAAGTGGAACTGGCTCCAGCCGTGTCGGATATGTCGTCCCGGAGCTGCTTCTCCGTCTCGTTGGGGCGGTTGACGCTGCTGGCGGCGAAGTGGGCGCGGGGGCGTCCGCCTTGGGACGGGACGGAGGCGGCGGAGGAGGAGAGCGAGAAGTGGGCGCTGAAGGCGCGGGCCAGGAGAGCCAAGCGCCGGGCGCGCCAGCTCTCCAGGCTCCAGGCGTCGCCGCTCCGCCAGCCCAGCCCCACGTCGTCCCGCAGCTCCTCCCGCGGCACCTCCTGGTTGCCCACGTGCCAGAAGACCCACCAGGGCAGGCTGAAGAAGACGCCCACGCCGCCCAGGTAGATCAGCAGGTCCGACACCTCCGTCTCCAGCAAGCTGCCCATCAGCAGCCCCGCCAAGCCCAGCGCGTCGAAGAGCAGCGCCAGCCCCAGGGCGCCCCGGCAGCGGCTCCACTTGCGCCGCTCAGACTCCGGCGCCATCCCCGCTCGCTCTGCGGGCGCCGGGAGGGAGACCCCCCCCCCCCCAAACACACACACACCCCTATGCGGGGGGGGCTGGCGTCACGACCCCTCTGAACGTCCCAAAGGTGCTTCCCCCACCCCGGACTTTTCCCACCCTCCCTTTGAAGACATTTGGCTTAGAATAGAAATAGGAATGGAATAAGAATAGAATGGAAATGGAATAAAAATAGAATGGAATTAGAATAAAAAAAGAATGGAAAATAGAATAAGAATAGAATAGAAAATAGAATAGAATAGGAATGGAATAAAAATAGAATGGAAAATAGAATAGAAACAGGGATGGAATAAAAATAGAATGGAAAATAGAATAGGAATGGAACAAAATAGAATAGAAATAGAATAGAAATAGGAATGGAATAAGAATAGAATGGAAATGGAATAAAAATAGAATGGAATTAGAATAAAAAAAATGGAAAATAGAATAAGAATAGAATAGAAAATAGAATAGGAATGGAATAAAAATAGAATGGAATTAGAATAAAAAAAGAATGGAAAATAGAATAAGAATAGAATAGAAAATAGAATAGAATAGGAATGGAATAAAAATAGAATGGAAAATAGAATAGAATAGAAACAGGGATGGAATAAAAATAGAATGGAAAATAGAATTGAAATAGGGATGGAATAAAAAAAAATAAGAATAGAAAATAGAATAGGAATGGAATAAGAATAGAATAGAAAATAGAATAGAAAACAGAATAGGAATGGAACAAAATAGAATAGAAATAGGAATGGAATAAAAAAAGAATGGAAAATAGAATAAGAATAGAATAGAAAATAGAATAGAATAGCAATAAAAATAGAATGGAAAATAGAATAGAATAGAAACAGGGATGGAATAAAAATAGAATGGAAAATAGAATTGAAATAGGGATGGAATAAAAATAGAATAAGAATAGAAAATAGAATAAGAATAGAATAGAAAATAGAATAGAAAACAGAATAGGAATGGAACAAAATAGAATAGAAATAGAATAGAATAGAAATAGGAATGGAATAAAATAGAATGGAAAATAGAATAGAAATAAGGACGGAATAAAAATAGAATAGAAATGGAATAAAAATAGAATGGAATTAGAATAAAAAAAGAATGGAAAATAGAATAAGAATAGAATAGAAAATAGAATAGAATAGGAATGGAATAAAATAGAATGGAAAATAGAATAGAATAGAAACAGGGATGGAATAAAAATAGAATGGAAAATAGAATAGGAATGGAACAAAATAGAATAGAAATAGGAATGGAATAAGAATAGAATGGAAATGGAATAAAAATAGAATGGAATTAGAATAAAAAAATGGAAAATAGAATAAGAATAGAATAGAAAATAGAATAGGAATGGAATAAAAATAGAATGGAATTAGAATAAAAAAAGAATGGAAAATAGAATAAGAATAGAATAGAAAATAGAATAGAATAGGAATGGAATAAAAATAGAATGGAAAATAGAATAGAATAGAAACAGGGATGGAATAAAAATAGAATGGAAAATAGAATTGAAATAGGGATGGAATAAAAAAAAATAAGAATAGAAAATAGAATAGGAATGGAATAAGAATAGAATAGAAAATAGAATAGAAAACAGAATAGGAATGGAACAAAATAGAATAGAAATAGGAATGGAATAAAAAAAGAATGGAAAATAGAATAAGAATAGAATAGAATAGAAAATAGAATAGAATAGCAATAAAAATAGAATGGAAAATAGAATAGAATAGAAACAGGGATGGAATAAAAATAGAATGGAAAATAGAATTGAAATAGGGATGGAATAAAAATAGAATAAGAATAGAAAATAGAATAAGAATAGAATAGAAAATAGAATAGAAAACAGAATAGGAATGGAACAAAATAGAATAGAAATAGGAATGGAATAAAATAGAATGGAAAATAGAATAGAAATAAGGACGGAATAAAAATAGAATAGAAATGGAATAAAAATAGAATGGAATTAGAATAAAAAAAGAATGGAAAATAGAATAAGAATAGAATAGAAAATAGAATAGAATAGGAATGGAATAAAAATAGAATGGAAAATAGAATAGAATAGAAACAGGGATGGAATAAAAATAGAATGGAAAATAGAATAGGAATGGAACAAAATAGAATAGAAATAGGAATGGAATAAGAATAGAATGGAAATGGAATAAAAATAGAATGGAATTAGAATAAAAAAATGGAAAATAGAATAAGAATAGAATAGAAAATAGAATAGGAATGGAATAAAAATAGAATGGAATTAGAATAAAAAAAGAATGGAAAATAGAATAAGAATAGAATAGAAAATAGAATAGAATAGGAATGGAATAAAAATAGAATGGAAAATAGAATAGAATAGAAACAGGGATGGAATAAAAATAGAATGGAAAATAGAATAGGAATGGAACAAAATAGAATAGAAATAGAATAGAATAGAAATGGAATAAAAATAGAATAGAAATGGAATAAAAATAGAATGGAATTAGAATAAAAAAAATGGAAAATAGAATAAGAATAGAATAGAAAATAGAATAGAATAGGAATAAAAATAGAATAGAAAATAGAATAAGAATAGAAATAGAATAGAAAGTAGAATAAGAATAGAATAGAAAATAGACTAGGAATTGAATAAGAATAGAAAATATAATAGGAACGGAGTAAGAATGGAATAGAGTGTAGTAGAATAGAATAACAGATTCGGAAGGGACCTTGGAGGTTTTCTAGTCCAACCCCGCCTCAGGTAGGAGACACCCCTAGTGTTTGTGTTTGTGTGTATTTTCCAGCATAACTCTGGAATGCCTGGGCCGTTTAGGTGAGAGCGGCAATTGTGTGTGATGTCAGTTCCTTTGCAGCTTCCTCTGGAAAGACAGCTGTGACATTTGCCTTCCAGTGGACCAATGTGGAAGCGCCTGGTGGATTTGGAGCAAAATGCCAGGATTGTAGACAGGGCAGGAAAGAGGAGCTCATTTTGGGGGGGGGGGAGGGAGAGGGCAGGGATGATGGGCATGGGAGTAGGGGGAAGAAAGGCCCCCTCAATGGCTCCCTGTCAGACAAACACTTCAACCTCTATAAATACCCAAGCCACGCCGGGTTATCGGCTAGTATTATTACATACAAAATTAGATTGTCACATTTATATCTTAAGCCCAGATGGAAAAGACAAGCTCTTTAGAAAATCCAGCTTTGGAGAACAGAATAAAACAGGACATCGCTTTATTCCCGCAATGGAAAACAAAATCACAGGACGTTTTACAAGTGAACCAGCATTGAATTAAACGTCTTCTCTGCCAAGCTTCCTTTGATCTTGCTACGAAAATAGCCCATGTTCTTCCTCCGCTCAAAGGGACGGCGGCACTTTCACTTTTCTCAGGTCCCGTTTGGGAATTTGGGGTTTCTTGTCTGATTTAGGAGTTTTGGGCCTTTTGGGAGCCACAGTTGGTTTTGCCAAAGGTTGCTGGGAATCCTTGCTCTGCGTCTTTCCCAAAATCTCCTGCGCGGCTGTCTTGGCTTTTCGACCAGGCCTTTGTGGGGTTGATTTCTCTAAGATGGAGGCCTCCACGGGTGTTTCCGGCTGTGAAACAGGGATCTCTGCCTTCCTTTTGCTGCGCAGCTTCGGAGAGCCCGTCTCCAGCTTGGCTCCCTATTTGCCAAAAGAGAAAACCAAGAAAAGATACAGTCAGAGAAAAGCTGGCCCGGGGAATTCTGGGAGTTGAAGTCCACAGTTGCAAAGTTTGAGAGACGTTGCAACAAAAATGAGAAGCTTTCATGCCTTTTACCTGTGGAGGAAATCAGGTTTTTTTTTTTGGGGGGGGGGCGGGCGGGCACTTAAGGTGAAATAAATTACCTGATCTTTTTTCTCAGGCGGCTGAGTTTCGATAGGAACCAGTTGTGGAATGTCTTCCTCTTCCTCCTCTTCTTTTTTTGATTTCAGGGGAGAGGGTTCCATCCTGTCTGTTTTAGGCACTTCGGCTTCTGGAGCCTCACTCGTGTCGACGCTTGGGCCCTTCTGATCCATAGTCTTGGGTTTAGCCTTGCTTTTCTTTTTCTTTCTTTGCACAGTCTTAAAAACAAAAGAGAAGCTGACTCCTTAATAATGGCTCAACTTGTTTTAAAAGTGCGCATCGTGCTAAACATTCTGAGCTATGCTTCCCCAAAAAGCACAAGGCAGAATTCTGGTCCCGACAAAACCCCTTTTTATTATACGAATGCGAATTCGTCTCCTTCACATTCAGCCAAGGCCTGGCAAACAGTCTTTCAAAGGACTATTTAGGACCACAGATCTTATCTATCTTGGAAAGCTGCCATGTGAATATTTTCCAAATGAGGCGCTGTGCAAGGAAAGACTTGGGCAGTGTCTCTTGAGATTCACAGACAGATCTTCACACTCCTGGAACGAATCTAACTGTAGGGTTTTTACAGTGAATCATCTGAATGGTCCTTAGAACTGAGGTTACACGTGTAAGTAAAAACTGCAGCAATCTGCAGAAAATATTTGCCTGTCAGCTATTCTTTGCTTGCAGTGTGTTCCCAGGCATGATCAAGGACACAGGATAACTGGTATAACCTGGAACATTTTATTCACTCATTTGATAACACTTGATTCATTCAGCTGCAACATTCTCACATTCTCACGAACACCAATGATGTACTAATAATTGACTAACCAATTATTGTGCCTTGGAGACTTGTTAGCCAATAATGATATAACACATAAAGTAGATAGAATTAAAGAAGCTGCAAACACTATAAGAATGATGTTTCATGATTAATAATTTTGCTGTTGATTCTACAGGGCGGGGCATAACCTTTTCCTAGGGGGTCACAGCAAGATCGACAGCAGTTTACAACTTCCGCGACACCTCATTTTAAAGCCCATAAAAAACTGAATTGAATGAGCTATTAAATGTTAAATTTGCTTTAAGAATGGCTGGAAAATTCGATTCGGAAGAACAAAGGATCATTGACAGAATAAAATGCATTGCCTTTCGAGAGGCTCGCGATGCTGGAGCCAGATCTCAATTCGCCAGATCTCAATCCGGCAGAGAACATTGGGGCCATAATTAAGGATGAAGTGGAAGCTCTGATGATTCAGGAGCAAGGTCAAAATCGATATTCGGTTGAAACTTTGAGAATGAATTTGGAAACTGTGTTGAAAAATCTGGAAAATCGAACGGAACTGTTTGAAGATTTGTTGTGTTCTTATCCACCTCGTTTGAATGCTGTTCGAAGGGCTAATGGTGGTCATACTGACTATTAAATCGTGTCAATAAACTCAGTTTTTGATGGGCTTTCGAATGGTGTATGAATTATTTGTGTTGTTATTACAAGTGTTGCTGTGACCCCCTAGGAAAAGGTTATGCCCCGCCCTGTACTATCCATGGGATGCTTCATGCTGTTGATTCTGCTATCTATGGAATGCTTTGTTCAATAAACTTTTGTTGGTTTAGCTATCCATGGGTGGATTACATTCTTTCGTCTTCAGCCTCGGGACTCTAATCACTACATCTAACGACTGAACAATTGCTGCTAAACAACGACCAAACAATGACAGGACTGGATTCCCACTAAAACGCGTATCTAAATAGAGATTTTGGGCATACAACTTATGGGGAACACCTAGTCCGTCTGCTGGCTGTTGACACTCAGAATCTCACCTTTTGGTTTTCAGTGTCTTCCTTTTTCTGAACACCAGCCTCACCTTGGCAAGCAGAGTGAAAAACAGGAAGTGCAATCGATTTGCTGGTTTTGAGGTGAAGGATTTTCACGCTTTTCCAGATCTGGAGCAACATAAGGAGGGGGAATAGAGACATCTGTAATGTCGTACGGCGAGCAAATGAAAAGAGAGAAGCCAAAAAAAACAAAAAACAAATCCCATCAAATTGCTTTTGGAAATTTTGAAACGGAATCCTGTGGCAGTCGTTAAGCGAATCAATATATTCCTCGGGGTGGTTTTTCTGGAAACTGGCAAAAAACCCCAAAAATTGTGATCAAAGGACCACTGCAACCCGCTGTAAAGGTGAGTTGATCATTTGGCACCCGAAATGCAGTCATATGGCCATGGGTGCGTGTTTGTGTGTGTGTGTGTGCAGTTGGCGGAACTCAACTGTAAGTAGCTTTTGGGGGAGGGGTCTGTTGTAACTGAATAGTTTCTAAGTGATTGGTCGTAAGTCAACAACTACCTGTACAGAGTCTGTCTGAAACGTACTGTATTTTTCATAGTATAAGATGTACTCCCCCCCCCCGGAGAGGCTGAAAATTTGGGTGCGTCTTATACTCTGAACGTAGCTTTTTCTCAGCCCTAATGAGGCGCTAACGAGTGACTATCTTTTTTCCCCCATTGCTTCTCTCTCCCGATGATCAGCTGTGCTTTAGAAGCTGCTTTTTTAAAAATCTCCAACTAAAAAAGCACACATACGCTCAAAACCAGCAAACTAATTTGCTTAAGCTGGCCAGGCTAAGGAAGCTGGACGCTAGCCAGATGAATACTTGGTAGGCAGAATTTCCCTCCCCCCCTATTTTCCCTCCCCCAAAACCAAGTGCGTCTTATACTTCGGTGCCTCTTATACTCCGAAAAATATGGTACTAGTTCACTGTCAGATGCAAAGGATCAGGACCGTGCATTACACTGCAGCTCAAAAGATTGTTTAAGCCAATGCACAAGAATCTAGTCAACTCAAGTTCAACACTAAATTGGGACCAGATAAGGGTCAACAGAATTCAAGAGGGGATGGACTTGGACCATTGGTGGGAACGTAACGATTCTAGGCTGATGATTCGTTTAACTCCATCCCCCAGCTCTGCTCCTACATCAACAAACACCCTTACCTGTGGAGCCTTGGTAGCTATTGCTCTGGCAGCTGCTATAACATTTTCAGTGATCTCTGATGCATCCATGCTGCTGTGCCCAATGCGAACCATGCTGAAAGAAATCCAGAAATTTTTTTCCTATTGGATGACAGTAGCATCATCTTGGGGTATTCTCGGAATCACATAGCAAGGGGCATGAAGTCTGTATTCTATGGATGACCTACAAGCTGCCCATCCTTCACAAAAAGCTTAACCTCACCATTGCTTCATAATGTAAAGGTTCCCCTTGCACATATGTGCTAGTCATTCCCGACTCTAGGGGACGGTGCTCATCTCTGTTTCAAAGCCGAAGAGCCAGCGCTGTCCGAAGAAGTCTCCGTGGTCATGTGGCCGGCCTGACTCAACGCTGAAGGCGCATGGAACGCTGTTACCTTCCCACCAAAGGTGGTCCTTACTTTTCTACTTGCATTTTTACGTGCTTTCAGACTACTAGGTTGGCAGAAGCTGGGACAATTAACGGGAACTCACTCCGTTACGCGGTGCTAGGGATTCGAACCGCCGACCTTTCTGATCGACAAGCTCAGCAACTTAGCCATTGAGCCACCGCATCCCTATCGTCACATCATAAGATTCCCCATTGTCCCCCCTCTCCCCTTTTTAGTAGTCCTTTTGGCTTGCCTGACATTCCCCTCTAAACTGCTCAGAACATCTGGATTAGAATAAAAAATATACCGTATTTATCGGCGTATAACACGCAGTTTTAAAACTAAAATTGCAAGCTTAAACCCTGCCTGCGTGTTATACGCCGATACTGCGTGTTATACGCCTGCTCCAGCTGATTCACCGGCGCCCATGATCACTGTTCCGCGCCTGCGCGGCCGCGCACATAAAAAGAAATCCCCGCGCAGAGGTTTCTAACTGCCGCGCAGAGATTTCTACCAAAGCAAACGTGGGGAAGTCCTTTGCAGGCGGCTAGAACTGGCCGCCCGCAAAGGACCTCCCCAGACTTGTTTTGATGAGCCGCCCGTCCTCTTGCTTCTTCTCCTTCACCAGCAAAGCTCCCGCTGGCTTCCCGGCCCATGGCTTTGGCGTCTCTCCCTCCACGCGGAGCACCTGAGCTGGCTCCCGCGTTATCCCTCCCCCTTCCTCCTCTGCCGTGCTTGAAGCAGAGGAGGAAGGGGGAGGGATAACGCGGGAGCCAGCTCAGGTGCTCCGCGTGGAGGGAGAGACGCCAAAGCCATGGGCCGGGAAGCCAGCGGGAGCTTTGCTGGTGAAGGAGAAGAAGCAAGAGGACGGGCGGCTTTGAAATGCAACCCCTGCCTTGGTCCCGCCGGCCGCGGATTTGATTCGGCGTAAGTGTGGGCCGAACACATGCTGAGCCGACTTTGCGCAGTGAAGCGGAGTAATTCAACCCCCCCCAAAGAACGTGTGTGTGTGTGTGAGAGAGAGAGAGAGAGAGAGAGAATTGGATCAAAATTGGTGCCCAAAGGAGTGGAGGGAGGGAGGGAAGGAAGGAAGGAAGCCCTCCCCCTGTGAAAAAAACTGAAGATGGAGCAGTGAATGAATAAACCATAAAAGCAACAAACAGTTAATGCGTAAGTAAGCTGAGGAGGAAGTTCTCAACTAAGGAAGAAATATTAGAAAGAAATATAAAAAGCTCAATATGCCAAAACACTTATTTTAGTCTTCATTTAATTACTTGTATTGTAAAAAATTTTTACTCAAATTTTTGTGTTAAAATGGGGGGTGCGTGTTATACGCCGGTGCGTGTTATACGCCGATAAATACGGTAACCGATTCCCCATGGATTTTACTCTGCTGGCCATTGCCAACTACGCAGACTGGTGCTCATCTTCGTTTCAAGCGCTGAACCAACAGTGTTTGAAAACATTTCCGTGGTCGCGTGGCCAGCATGACGTCACGGAGCGCTGCTCCCAACGAAGTGGTACCCAAAGAGCTGTGGTGGCGCAGTGGTTAGAATGAAGTATTGCAGGCTAATTCTGCCGGCTGCCAGCAATTCGATTCTCACCAGGCTCAAGGTTGACTCAGCCTTCCAAAGTTGGTAAAATGACCCAGATTGTCGGGGGAAATAGGCTGACTCTGTAAACCGCTTAGAGAGGGCTGGAAAGGACAGTGAAGCGGTATGTAAGTCTTAAGGGCTATTGCTACCCATTTATCTACTTGCCATTTCCATGCTTTCGAACTGCTGGAGCAAGGAAGTCACCCCATCAGGTGGCGCTAGGTTTCAAATCTGGTCTGCCGGCTTTCCAGCCCAATATCTTAACCGCTGAGCCACTGTGCCCCCCACCCACCCTCAGGCAGCACTAGAGAGCTGCAAATCAGGATACTTACAAGCAACTGCCCTTGTTAGTGACGGGGACAATTGTTCCGTGGATGCGTTTGTTGATTTCCTTAGCAAGGTCCTTGGCTTTCAAGTTCACACAGAGAGGCACCCTGGTATTGGAGAGAGAGGGTAAAAATAAAGGTAAAGGTTCCCCTCGCACATATGTGCTAGTGGTCCCTGAATCTAGGGGGTGGTGCTCATCTCCGGTTCAAAGCCGAAGAGCCAGGGCTGTCCGAAGTCGTCTCCATGGTCATGTGCACGACATGACTAAATGCTGAAGGTGCCTGGAATGCTGTTTTCTTCCCACCAAAGGTGGTTCCTATTTTTCTACTTGCATTTTGTACCTGCTTTCGAACGGCTAGGTTGGCAGAAGCTGGGCCGAGTAACGGGAGCTCACTCCGTTACGCGGCGCTAGGGATTCGAACCGACCTTTCTGATCGACAAGCTCAGCACCTTAGCCACTGAGCCCATCTTAGAGAGAGGGCAGGAAGTGAGTTTTCCACTGCTTTAAATTCAGCGGCTACATAATGGAGCCAAACCAAATCACCCCAGTTGGGGGATGATGGGGAATGTTAACTCAACGCAACTCAAGGTCCCCAAGGCCAACAGAAAGGAAAACGGAGCGAAAGAACATAAAATTAGGCAAGAGCTCCATTCCTTTCTGAAGGAATGATCTTCCTGAAGGCCCTCGGGAGTCTGGTTATGCCTCCTTGGGGGTCCTAAGGAATCGAGCCATATTTAGGCAGTCCTCGACTTATAACAGTTCATTCAGTGACCATTCGAAGTTGCAATGGCATTGGGAAAAATGTGACTTATTGACCATTTTTTCACTTAGGACCATTGCAAGCCTCCCCACCGTCACGTGATTTTAACACATTAATGGAGTTGGAAGAGACTTTGTCGGTCATCTCGTCCAACCCCCAGCTCAGGCAGGAGAATAGAATATTAGAGTAGAAAATAGAATGGAATGGAGTAAGGTTAGAATAGAATAGAATAAAGGTATGAAGACTAGAATAGAACAGAACAGAATAACAGAACATAGGAGTTGGAAGAGACCTTGAAGCAGTGGTGGGTTTCAATTTTTTTAGAACCTCTTCTGTAGGTGTGGCCTGCTTTGTAGGAGTGGCTTGCCGGCCAAGTGACTGTGTGGGAGTGGCTCACCGGCCATATGACCGGGTGGGAGTGGCCAACTTGTAAAATGTGGTGAAACTCACTTAACAACACTCTTGCTTAGCAACCAAAATGTTGGCTCACAAACTCTGGCATTTGAAGCACGCAAGCCTTAAAGCTGTCAAGTTACAAGACCCTTGCACCCCTAACCCTTTAGGAAAAAAACCCCCAGGGGTGTTCAAACTTGACAGCTTTAAGACTTGTGGGCTTCAACTCCCAGAATTCCTCCTCTTGCTTTTCATCTTGATGATGTGCGGACGGGCGGACAGGGGGGGGGAGGGAGTTGGAACCGATTCTAAACGGCATGGTAGATTTGTGGAACCTCTTCTATAGAAGAGGTTAGAACTGGAAGGAACCCACCCCTGCCTTGAAGGTCATCTAGTCCAATCCTCTCTCCCACCCAAGCAGGAGACCCTACACCATTTCTGACAGAGGGCAGTCCAGTCTTTCTTCAAAGCCTCCAGGGATGAAGCCCCCACAACTTCCGAAGGCAACTTCTGTTCCACTGGTTGATTGTTCTCACTGTCAGAAAATGTCTCCTTATTTCCAGGTTGAATCTCTCCTTGATCACTTTCCATCCATTATGTATATTTATTCATTATTTATTTATTATTTATAGCCTTCAGGTGCATTGGAAAACAACTTGACCCATTCCTCTCTGTGCCCCTCGTATATTGGAACACTGCTATCCTGTCTCATTTGCATTCATATCATTTACATTCATATGCTTGACAACTGATTCACATTTATGACGGTTGCAGTGTCCCGGGGGGTCCTCCTCTTAAGACCTTCTGACAAGCAAAGACAATGGGGAAACCAGATTCATTTAACATCCATGTTAACAATTTAAGGACTGCAATGATTGAGTAAACGAACGTGGCGAGAAAAGGCGTAAAATGACGCAAAAACCCACTTAACAAATTTCTCGCTTAACAACAGAAATGTTGAGATCAATTGCGGCCGTAGATTGAGGACTACCTGTATTGATGTCGGACAGACTTGCTGTCTCTATCGGGGGGGGGGGGGCTTGGCAATTTTTAATTTTAATTACGTTCTATTTGATTTTTTTGATACGTTTTAAATACGTAGCTACCCGCGTTTCATGCTAAAGCTGCCTAGAGTCATTTTGTTTTTCTGAGTTGGGTGCCTAAGACACAACTGGATAAATAAAATCGAGGCGAGGGAGGCTTACTTTTTACGCTGATAGAAATGTTTTCCCATCTGTGAAGGCAGCAATCTTCGAACACGATCATCGGACAAGAAGAGGGCAAACCGGTTCAGCAGCCGGCGTTTCGCTTCGAAGGGCTTGTATTCAGTTTTGAATGTTTTGTAAGAGATGACCTGCGGAAAACAAGAAGGGGACAAAGAACACTGAGAGCCGCCCCGTGTTGGGGCCCGACAGCTGCCGGCAGAGTTGAGATGATAAGGTTGGGGGGGGGGGAACTTGGGCCAGTTCTGGGGCCTGGGGAAGGCTCTGATGGATGCTGAGGACCAGACGCAAAGATAGAGCTGACATTTCCCAGCCATCGGAGGCAGCTGCCTTTGGAGGGTGAGATAAGTGGGGAGGGAGAACAGCTGGGGCCTGCTCCAGATGCACGTATGCACAGAGCAGTTAGGAGAGGAGAACAACTGAGGACAAGGAATCGACTCGGGAATCAAAGCACACGTGGATGCTGAATGGCCCCTTTCTGGCTGGGGAATAAATAGAAGGCAAGGGGAGTGGTGGTCGTAGGAGACAACAGTTGGTATTTCTGAAGATTTTGGCTCACTGCGTTTGGTGCACGCAGACTGCTTGCCAGAACTTAATTTGCATCTTTTTTATCACATGGAACTGATAAAGTCTGTACTGCGGTTAACTCCTTGAGGGACTGTTGCCTGGACTTTTCAGTGGGTGAATGCCATTCATTCACAAGAAGAAAATCAAGAAGGGTTTTTCATGACAAGGAGTCTGTTTCTTGTTTCTGCTAAGACTGGGTCAGAACACCCTGTTCCTAGAACTTCCTGGTTACCCAACATGCATTTCACTTAACTGCATAAATGAATGGATGCAAGTCCCTGCTTATTTAATGTTTTAATGCACCTGTGTTTTTATGATCTATGCCCACCACCCAGACTTGCTTGACACTCAAGATCGGTAGCATATAAAAGAACAACCAAATTCCTGCTGCGTTCATATTTTTGGATGCTGAGAAGGCCTTTGATCGAGTTAACTGGCAATTTCTGTTGACGATATTGCAAAAAATGCAGATAGGAGTTTTTTTACAATTAAAGCAATATACCAACAGCAAACAGCACAAATCATAGTCAATGGAAGTTTAACAGACTCTTTTCAAATTGGAAAAGGTACAAGACAGGGCTGTCCTTTGTCCCCACTATTGTTTATTATAACTCTGGAAGTATTGTTGAATAAAATACGGGGCTTTTATGGTCTAAAAGGGATCAAGATTAGGCAGCAAGAATACAGAGTGTGTATTCCATTTGCGGATGATTTGGTCATAATATTGGAACAACCGCAGGAATCCAGTATGGTTTTAATGAATACGATTAATCAATATGGTCAAGTATCTGGTTTTAAAATAAATTTAGGGAAAACAAAAATATTAGCTATAAATATGAATAAGATCGGTAGCATATAAATGTAAAAAAATAAGTCAAGGATTACTTGTATAAAGCAAGCTTAAAAAACCAAACAAATCACATCGACCAATGCAACTCTGTCCCAAAAGTTTCTTTTTCCCAAGATGCAACTCGACTTTCTGGTTTTTCTTCGAAGACGCTATGCTTCTCCTCCAAGAAACTTCTCCAGCTCTGACAGCATGGTGGGGAAGGGAAGGATTTATATTCCTTGCAGACAGCTGGTCATCTGCACTCTTTGAGAGTCGTTGAGGCTACCTGGAGTGTCCTCAGAGTCACTTTGGAACTGCTGTATTCAGACCGTAGATAGATTTAGATTAGATTTAGATTTATTTTATTTGTATGCCGCCCTTCTCCGGGAGGGACTCAGGGCGGCGAACAACTCGAAGGGGGAAAGGGAACATAGAACATAATACAAGTAATTAAAATAGCCAAGAATCACACAGCCACACAGGTCAAGAGGGGAGGGGAACTCATCAACCCCAGGCCTGCCGGCACAGCCAGGTTTTGACGGCTTTCCAGAAGGCCCAGAGAGAGGTGAGGGTCCGAATCTCTGCGGGGAGTTCGTTCCAAAGGGCCGGAGCTGCCACAGAGAAGGCCCTCCCCCGGGTAATAGCTGAGGTCGTCAGCAGTTCAAAGAAGTTTCCACACTCATTTGCACCACACTCTGGTGACCCTGAGGACACAGATAAACCTCCAAGTACTTCAACTACCCTCTAAAAGGATGCAAATGACCAGCTGTCTGCAAGGGGTATAAATCCTTCCATTTCCCACCATTCAGTCAGAGCTGAAGAAGCTTCTGGGATGAGAAGCGAAACGTCTTCAAAAGAAAAAAAAAATCTAAAAAAGTCGGCTGAGCTCCATGAAAATGTATAACATAATAAACTGAATCTTTAAGAATGTCTCTAAACTAGTTGTGTATGTAATCCAGAATTCAAAGCTTCCTCAAGTTTCCAAGTCAATTCAACATTCTTAATATTATAAATAGATAAAGAATAGTATAAAAGTGTGATACTCATTATTGAGATTAAGGTTAACTTCTTTTCCAGCTAGTTAACACAGACAAGAAGAAATATTTCAGTAAAGCATTAAAGTAATTCTTAATGTCCACATTGGTGTGTGTGTGTGGTTTTTTTTGGAGGGGGGATTACTTTTAGGATATCTCAGAGTGGTCCATTCCTTGATGAATTTGGAGTGAGGGGGTAGATTCACCACAGAACTTTTATTCTGCTACTTAACAGAGATTTGAAGCACTGAAAAACTTAATGATATTTTTATGTCATTCTTCTAACACAGGCTTTTACGCTATACCCTAGCCTTCTTTTGAAACTTTTGCCAGATGACACTAAGGATTGTTGAATTAATCACTCAATTTTCTGAATCCTAGCTTGTGTATTGAAGGAGCCCAGTTGTCTCTTTAAAAAAAAAGGACATTTGGGACAACCATGACCTGGGTGACGGAGAATCTCTACAGACTTTTAGCTATACAATTTGGGATGGACATCCTTTGCATGGTGTAGGAATGGATTTCCAGATGCGGTGTGTGTTTGTGTGTGGATGCAGACTACAGGAACCAGGAGCATCACTCAGGTGACCCTGAGGACACAGACAAATCTCCAAATGGCCTCAATAATTCTCTAAAAGTAAGGTGGCAGGCTGAACCAAGGTAGGCCTCAAGTCTGAACCAAACTAGGGTTTCATGATATTAAGCTTTAACTGTTCACATAGAAATTGCAAGGTTTGCTTTTAGGACATAGTGCGGGTAGACACGGGTTAGAAGGAAGTCTGTACATGAAATATGCTGAGGCAAAACATTTATTTCAGCTCATTTGCTGGCTCAGCTGTTGTTAATCTCTTTGGTAGACATATATTGTCAGTTCCTCAAAATACGAGCTATGCTGCTCCGTTAGCTGACCCAAGTATACTTGCTGTAACTTCCTGTAACTCAAGGGCAAATCTTGAGGGGTGTTTCCAAAACTAACAGATGGCTTTAGCTGAAAGTGATAAACTATATAAGGAAGTTCCTGAATTTCATTCAATGTTCAGGCCATTTATTCTTTGCTATGAACCTGCGCAAATAAACTATTCCTTCTCTGAAGAGCTGGCTTGCGTGTCCCGTCTTTTCTACAACCAAAAGATGCAAATGACCAACTGTCTGCAAGGAGTATAAATCCTTTCCTTCCCCACCTTCCAGCCAGAGCTGAAGAAGCTTCTGGGACGAGAAGCGAAACGTCTTCAAAGAAAAACCAGAAAAGTCCTCTTGAAAAAAACACACCTTTGGGATAACCGTGACCTGGATGACGGAGAATCTCCACAGGCGTTGCAACGGTGGCTTACTCAGCAAGCCATAATGACATGTTTAAAGAAACTCTTGTGGGACACAGTCTTTGGAAGAGGCCATTGTTTTGCTCCTTTTCCAAAATAGACAGAGCAGATGTAGGAGAAGGCCTAGTAGCTTTCCCCAAAAGGTGACTTACCTCAGTGATGGATGTGATTCCATGTTGGTCCAGCCGCTTCCTGTACAAGTTCTCAGTTTGTTCCGCTGTTAAGCCAGGCTCATCTTTGGTGAAGAGGCAAACCTCAGAGGTATCCGGCAGAATGCTATGCGGCAGGTTTCTAGAACACCAAACAGACCAAACAGGCTTCAGCAGAGCAACAGCTGTGGGGTCGCTAAGAAGATGCAATTACAGGCAGTCCTCCACTTACAGCCGTTAGTTTAGTGACCATTTGAAATTACGAAGGCATTGAAAAAAAGCGACTCATGACCATTTCGCACACTTACGACTGTTGCAGCATTCCCCGTGGTAGGGTAAAGGTTTCCCCTCACACATATGTGCTAGTCGTTCCTGATTCTAGGGGGCAGCGCTCATCTCTGTTCTAATGCCGAAGAGCCAGCGCTGTCCGAAGACGTCTCTCTGGTGGCCGGCATGACTAAATGCCGAAGATGCACAGAATGCTGTTCCCTTCCCACCAAAGGTGGCTCCTATTTTTCTACTTGTATTTTTTAAAATGTGCTTTCGAACTGCTAGGTTGGCAGAAGCTGGGACAAGTCACGGGAGCTCACTCCTTTATGCGGGTGCTAGGGATTCGAACCGCTGAACTGCCGACCTTTCTGATCGACAAGCTCAGCGTCTTAGCCACTGAGCCACCGCATCCGTTTCCCCATGGTCACGGGATTCAAATTCAAACGCTTGGCAATTGACTCATTTATGATAGTTGCAAAGTCATACAATCAACGTTTTGCGACCTTTTGACAAGCAAAGTCGACCAGGAATCCAGATTCACTTAACAACTGCAAGTGATTTAATTAGCTACGAGGGCAAGAAAGGTTGTAAAATGGGGCAAAACTCACTTAACTGTCTCACTTAGCAATATGAATGTTGGGCCCAATTGTGGTCATAAGATGATGGCTACCTATATTGTCGATCTTTATTCAACAACATGGCTGTCCAATCTTGGCAACTTTTAAGAGCTGTGGACTTCAACTCCCAGAATTCTTCAGCCGGTTATGATGAATTCTGGGAGATGAAGTTCACAGGTCTTAAAAGTTGTCAAAGCTGGGACACTCCTGCTCTACATATAAGAACTCTGTTTTTGAACCAGACTTATTTCTTGCTGCATCTTCGTTTCTAATCTTCCTAGTGTAGGAAGTTATCACCCAGCCCTCTCCCAGAAAAAAATGAAATATCCTAGGAAATATTGAAAAGGCAGAATATTTCTCTGGATGTGAAAAGGAAGAAACACGTTTTAAAAGACAGAATAGCTTCCTGCAGCTTCCTGCCCATCCCCCTTTGTCAATGAGCCATTAAAGCCTGAGCTAGCCCACTTTACATAATAAAGAGTTCTCCACTTCAGCTCCAGAGTGATGGGATTAAGGCATGATAATATTGGCCCTTTACCCACATGGCATTTGAGAGCTCAACCAAACCTGGATTCAAAACGCAGCCTAGAGAGTTGCCCCTGCATGGGCCCATAGGAGTCTGATAACCAATCAGAATACAAGCTCAAGATCAAAAGCCAGAGAGGGCATAAAACTAGGGACTCAGCTTCTCTTCCGCCCTTCCCTTCTCCATCAACATTGAAGCATGTGATCACCTTTTCTGTCCATTCCACCATTAAAACCATCTTTCCAAGCAGCCTCCATGTCTCCAGTGTCTTTTTCCCCACTTGAGAGCCGAACCCAGAAGGACATTTCTTCCAACACTAGTTATGCCCAATTGGGGAGAGCATTTCACTGCGGTGGGAAAGCAGAACTAAAACGAGAGGTAGCAGCCTTACATTTTGATTACTTGCTCCTTGGGTGGGATTTTCCAGACGGTGATCATCAGGAAGACATTCTGGTCTACGCCCAACAGCACTTTTTCTCCGGACTTCTCTTTGTTCGCGTTATATGCAAGTAATGCTTGAGTGGCTTTTTTGATCTAGAACAAAAAAATTGTTATCACTCATAGAATCTCCAATACAGACGGGTTGTGTTCCTGATAAAGCAGACGTAAAGTGAGATTTGCACATTAAGTGTGAAACCTACTGGGTCAGGCTTGACAGCCTCTTAGAGCCCCTTTACTTCTATATTAAAAGCCACATAGACAGAGTTGGAACTTGCAAAAGAAACAGGAAGCCAGTGCCTAACCACAAGATGTCTCTATGTCAAAAGCCTATGTCAAAAGTCCAAGGTTCAATTAAAGTTTGTTAATGATATGTACTCCATAAACAAAACAAAAGACTCCATCTCCTTATAAGGCTTTCTCCTCAAGGTAACCACTAAGAAATGATTGAGGTCCAGCCCCCCTTTGATTGGGTGTATGTTGTGCTTCTTCTTAATTTTGTTGTGTCTTACTGTTTTAATTCTTTTTTTAATGTTTTTCATTTCTGTAAGCCGCCTGGAGTCCTTCGGGATTGGGCGGCCTAGAAATTCAATAAATGAAATGAAATGAAGTATTTCCGTGTTGCAATGCTTTTGAGAATGTATAATAATGCGTGCTTCGATAATGAAGATTGCTCAGAACTTGCAATGCTAAGCCATGGGCTAGCTTTCTGAACCTGGCTGCCAAATAAACTTTTCCTGTATCCTGAGAAGTCTAAAGCCTGTCATTTTCTGCAACATTAAATCAGCCAAACGGGTTGGCAAAGGCAGAGCAATGTAATGGCTCCCCTCGCACATAGGTCCTAGTCGTTCCCGACTCCCGCGTGCCGTGGGAGCCCAACGCCTAGGAACCCCACCGCCCGTGGAAAGGCAGCGCCCGGGTGTAAATTGGGGAGGGGGTCCCTTCCCTCAACCCCCCGCCTCACCTGGCTGTGGTCCAAAGGCAGCGCCGCCGCTTCCCCCTTCGCCTCCATGCTTCTCCTTCCACGTGGGGCAACCTTCCTCTCCGCGCGTCGCCGCGCCGTGACGCCATCAGAAGGCGCCTCCCTCCTCCCCCTCATCTTGCGAGAGGAGCGCCGTAGAGGTACGGCGAAGGGAGGAAGCGAAGCGCTGGCGGACTTCCGATCTTGGAACCATAGATATGAAACCAGAAACGGTAAGAGAAGCCGATAGGATCAGGGCTTCCGAGTTGGCTTGGGCACACAAGCCCGAACTTTAGAAGTAAGAAAACAAAGAAAACGCAAAAATAAATAAATCTGGATTTTTTTGGGGGGGGGGACACCCTATATGAAAGTCTCTCCCAAAGGGGGTGTCCTAGAGCAGTGGTCTCCAATCTTGACCACTTTAAGACTTGTGGACTTCAACTCCCAGAGTTCCTCAGCAAAGCTGGCTGAGGAATTCTGGGAGTTGAAGTCCACAAGTCTTAAAGTGGCCAAGGTTGGAGACCACTGTTCTAAGAGTATTGCACTTCCATTCCCAACCAGGATGGGTCAAGTTTAACCTTGATAGTCTTTGTTTCTCAAACTTAGCAACTTTTGTGGACAAGTCCCAGAATTCCCCAGGCAGCATGCAGGTGACCAGCTTGGCTTATCAAGGGAAAGCAGGAACTGTATTCAATTGCACTCCATTTTTGACTCTGTGTATCTCCTCCAAATGTCACAACCCCCCAAATTTGCTGGTGCCCCCCCCCCCGCAAGAGATTGCAATGCAATGTTTATTTAGCATATGGCACAATACATTCTGTATAGAGACACTTGTCGACCAGAAAAGTCAGCGGTTCAAATCCCGAGCGCCGCGTAATGGAGTGAGCTCCCATCACTTGTCCCAGCTTCTTCGGCTTTGAAATGGAGATGAGCAGCGCCCCCTAGAGTTGGAACACCTAGCACATATGTGTGAGGGGAAACCTTTACCTTTACAAGACATTCTGAGGGTATCTTTTCACTAGCTTCTCCTCCAAGTGCCAAGCAGTTGTGACCCTGCTTAGCTTTTTCAAAACCAGCCAAGGTCATCGATGCTTCTCAACTGTGACTCTGGCAATGAAAGGGATTGAGAAGGCATCTTTTGCAGGAAAGCACACCTGGAGAAGGGAGAGGGACCCGCAAGAATCAAGGGCTCTTAAGGTTAGAAATGACTCTTGAGGCAGGAAATAATCTGCGTAATTCAATGGCGATGCCAAACCAGAAATGTTGCTGAGAAAATTTACAAAGACTTACTGAGATTTCGGAGCAGCCAGAGATGAAGGCAGCAGGCTGGAGAACAGGAGGCAATTGCGTTTTAGTTTCCCTTGAGCACAAAGCCAGCTGATCCTCTTTATAAAGAACCTGATCTTTTTTGTTCCAGTTAGACCAGGGCGTCAGCAACCCGTGGCTCTGGAGCTGCACGTGGCTCTTTCATCCGCCTGCTGCGGCTCCCTGTCGCCTGTCGGCTCCAAAACTGATAGGGCTTTCGGTTAGGACAGATAGAGGAAAAAGGACGCCGCACTAGGAGACTCTATGGTGGGGGAACCGGACTTCCAGTTGGCTCCAGAATTGAACGGTGACTTCCCGTTAGGACTTTTGTGGCTCTTTTGAGTGTTTAAGGTTGCCAACCCCCGAGTTAAACCAATTTTGAAATATATTCAAGATGGCAGCTAGCCTGGCCCAGCCTTTTTTTTTTGATCAGGCATCCTCTATGTGTGTTAGGAGTGCGTGCTTACAGAATTCTCAATGAACTATTGTTTTGCTGGAATTGGGGGGGTGGCAAGGCTGTTAGCTTGATACCAGTATACTGTCCCATTTTCTTCTGCATGCTGTAAACATCAGGCTCTTTTAAAGTTCTGGAATTCTGCACAGAAAACTTTGCTCAAGTGTGTGGAAGATTATGCCCAAATACAGTTAGTAATCCAACATCGGAGGGACACGGCGGCTCAGTGGCTAAAGATGCTGAGCTTTCCGATCAGAAAGGTTGGCAGTTCGAATCCCTAGTGCGGCGTAATGGAGTGAGCTTCCGTTACTTGTCCCAGCTTCTGCCAACCTAGCAGTTCGAAAGCATGTTAAAAATGCAAGAAGAAAAATAGGTGCCACCTTTGGTGGGAAGATAACAGCGTTCCATGCCCCTTCGGTGGTTAGTCATGCTAATATGATCATGGAGATGTCTTCGGACAGCACTGGCTCTTTGGCTTTGAAACGGAGATGAGCACCGCCCCCTAGAGTCGGGAACGACTAGCACATATCTGCGAGGGGAACCTTTACCTTTAATCCAACACGCCAAAAAGTGCCAGATAGTAGAATGCTGTCTAAACTCTCCTACCCTTTAAAAACACACACAAACAAAAAAAAACTGTTTCCCCTAGCTTGCTAAAAACAGTGAGCCAAAGACAATTTTGTTGAAAAAGGTACCATAACTTGAAAGCTTTCGTATTACTGCCAAAAAATAAAAATAAAAAATAAAAGCCCAGATATTTGCAGACATAATAAAATTTATTTAAATTTTCATGCATTATGATAGCTACAACTGTAGTCATGGGTTTGAAGGACAGTTCAACTTTGCTTTTGTCCATACAATGTAGCCTTTACGTGAAATGGACACGTTACAAAGGGGGGGAAAAGGGGGGGAAGAGGCAACATTTTAAATTTAGAGCTGTGTAAAATGAAACAGTTCGTGCGACTGGCTTTCTTTTCTTTTCTTAAAGAAACGGGGCATGTCCCCCTTGGAACATACCAACCCATTTGGGGAAAGCGTTTTTGAACCAATTTCGTTGCATTGAAGTACAATGACAATAAAGATTATACTTATTGAACTTTCAAATTGGAAAACCAGCCTCCTGTGCTCTTTTTTTAAAAGAAACAACTGGGCTTTCTAGTTTTTCTCTGAAGACGTTTCGCTTCTCATCCAAGAAGCTTCTTCAGCTCTGAGTGGACGGTGCGGAATTGAAAGGTCCAGTCAGAGCTGAGGAAGCTCCTTGGATGAGAAGCGAAACGTCTTCAGAGAAAAACTAGAAAGCCCAGCTGCCTCTTGGGGGAGAAAAAAAAGCACCTTTGGGACAACCATGACCTGGATGACGGAGAATCTCCACAGAGAATCAGCCTTCTGTAATGAATTCTAGAATAGGAAATGCAGTTAAAAATGATTTTTTAAGCACCATGGTTACTCCCCTGCAGCTTATACTCCTAGCAATGGTAGGGATGCTGCCTGCTACTCATTGCCAAAGATACAAACTTAGTATCCTAGTCTTGCCGACTACCCAAATTCAGTGTTTCTCAAACTTGGCCAGTTGGAAGGTGTGTGGATTTCAACTCCCAGAATTGAATGCTGGCTGGGGAATATTCCAGGTGTTGACGTCTATAAATCTTCAAGGCTGCCAAGTTTGAGAAACACAACGTCTCAATTCATGCCTTAGCTTTGCTTCCTTGCAAGGTTTTTATTTCCTCAACCAAGCACCCACAAGCGGTGTTGGGGGCTGTTGCTTTCAGAAAACTCAAAGAGAACTGGGACCTGGATCGATCTCCAGGTAACCATCTGGGGAAGGTGTCGCTCGCTCGCCTTGCCTGATATGCAAAAGTTTGTAGACTCTGGCTTGAGCCTACTCGGATTTAAAAGAGCCAGCTCTGACGACAAGGCGACAATTACACAACATCCGGTTGCTGATTGAAGACCTCTCTTACCCGAACGTCTTCATTTCGAATCACACACACCCCCCCCCCCGCCGTCAAGAAGGGAAAAAAGGAAAACTTCAAAGATTCTCCAGGCTCCCAAGTTAAAAGGTAGCAGAGGAAGCTTTAAAAACCCTAAACCGGCGCCCGAGTTCAGTGTTCGTACCGAACGCGACACGCCAGAATTATTGCAAGAGTTGTGATATAACAGTCCTACTTGTTGTAGTCACTAGCCTGTACTGCTAGGAAAATAATAATAATAATGAAAATGATGAGGATATTCTCCAGGGGCAGAGTTGGAAGATCTTACTTTACACCGTGGGCCTGCACATTTGCGTTCAATTGAGTTTGAGATAGAACATATTTTTGGACTATAAGACGCACCAGTGTATAAGACACACCAGGATTTTGAAGAGGTAAGTAAGAAAAAAAAAAGGTTTTGTCCTCCCTGGCACCCAGGAGCACTCTGGAGGCTTCAGCAGGGCTGGGGGAAGGCAAAAACATCCCTATTTTTTACAAAAAAGGGGCCATTTTTTGCAAAAATGGGGGACATTTTTGCCTTCCCCCACCCCAGCTGAAGCCTGCAGAGTGCTTATGGGGGCTGGGGAAAGACAAAAACGCCTTAGTTTTTGCGAAAAAATGGTCTGGTTTTTTTTTTTTTTTTTTTTTTGCAAAAATGGAATTGGGGGGGGGGGGGCTTCGGGAGGCCAAAAATGTCTTTCTTCAGTGTATAAGATGCACCAACATTTCCAGGCTCTTTTAGGGGAGGGGAAAAAGTGCGTCTTATACTCCGAAAAATACGGTAGTGATGCATTGTGAATGAAATAGTACCATAGTTGTATGAACCTGTTTTGACGGGTTCTTGAACTACTGAAAAGAAAAAAGCCAAAGGAAAACATTAATACGAGTTTTGTCAATGTGCTAATTTGTTGTTTCTCAACCATGGCAACTTTTAAGGGATGTGGACTTCCAATTCCTAGATTTCCTCAGCTTGCCATGCTTACTGGGGAATTCTGGGAGTTGAAGCCCACGCGCTAATTGCTTCATTTAAAACACAGTCAGGGAATCTGTCAAAGATAGGAATTCGGTGGGGTTTTTTTGTTTTTTTTTTTGACCCCCTAGAAAACCCCAAATCATCAAATGTTCAGATTAACATTGCAGGTTAAACGTGAATGCAGCAGGAATTCCATCCGGATAAAAAACATAATTCCAAAGTAATTAAGATACCCAAAAGAAAAAAAAAGATTTCAAATTGGAGAGTTTATTAACATGGTAATTGTGTTTGTAACATGTGCACATGTGGCACACCTGAATGATCTGCCTTTGAAAAATGCTTCCATCTGACGGGAGGGGACAAATAAACAGAAATCCTGTAGATTTTTTTTCTTTTTTCATAATTTTAGGCAATTATGTCCACATCACTTTTACCAAGCTATTGCCAAATCTTTCGGGGGGGGGGGGGAGAGCTGAATTTAGGAGAAGGGGGAGGAGAAGGAAGAGGGGAAAAAACCAAACCAAACCAAGCCAAAATAATAATAATAATAATATATGAAACTTTTCAGGGTAAAAACTTCCACAGTGGCATAGCAGAGCTCTCAATATGAGAAAGCTGACATAATGTGGACCTTTGCTGTGAAATCTCATCTTTGCAAAAGAGAAGGGCGGAAGGAGATTATCGGGAGGGGCGGGGGGGACGAAAAGAAAGAAGGCAATGTGGAATAGGGCTCTGCGAAGTCATTTTTTTTCCCCTCCCCTCCTTACAGTATTTGTGCAGGCTTGCCAAAAAGAATGCTTAGTCCTTCTCTGGAACCAATTTCAGAACTTTACCAATTGCAATGGTTTTACCTATAAAAAGAGAAAAGGCAGAAAACAGCATTAGGAGGTCTCACATAAAGTGCCATCAGGATCTATCTATCTCTACCTACAGCCACAACTGAGCCCAAAATGTAGGTTGCTAAGCGAGATATTCATTAAATGGGTTTGGTCCCTGTTTTGTGACTCTTCTTGCCACCTTTGTTAAGTGAATCACCGCGACTGTTAAATGATTTCTGGTTCCCCCGTGTGACTTTGCTTGTCGGAAGGTCGCAAAAGGGGATCATGTGACCCTGGGTGGGGAGGATGATACACTGCAACCGTCATAAATGTGAGTCAGTTGCCAAGCATCCAAATGTAAGCACGTGACCCTGGGGATGCTGGTCGTAAGTGTGGAAAATGGTCACATGTCACATTTTGTAACTTGGAACAGTTATACGTTGGCGACCCCCTGTGAAGCAAAAGGCAGCTGTGTGACTTGGGCAGATCACCAGGAGACAGGGAGTTCTAGTCCCGCCTTAGCCATATAAGCTGGTTTGTGGACTTTGGGCCAATCATTAGGAGACAGGGAGTTCTAGTCCCGCCTTAGCCATGAAAGTCAGCTGGATGACTTTGGGCCAATCATCAGAAGACAGGGAATTCTAGTCCCGCCTTAGCCATATAAGCTGGTTTGTAGACTTTGGGCCAATCATTAGGAGACAGGAAGTTCTAGTCCTGCCTTAGCCATGAAAGCCAGCTGGATGACTTTGGGCCAATCATCAGGAGACAGGAAGTTCTAGTCCCGCCTTAGCCATGAAAGCCAGCTGGGTGACTTTGGGCCAATCACCAGGAGACAGGGAGTACTAGTCCCGCCTTAGCCATGAAAGCCAGCTGTGTGACTTTGGGCCAATCACCAGGAGATGTTGAATTGTAGTCCCAGCCTAGGCGAGAACTGGATGCAAGTCCCTTTGCTGCAACTTTGAAAGGTCACTGAATGAATGGTTGTAAATCGAGGACTAGGTGTAGATTTGAAGTACTGCAGTTCAGAGATCTGGATCTCGTGTCCCCCCCCCCAAAAAAAACCCACAACAACAACAACGAGAACATTGCATCCTGGTCCTACCTTCGTCTCTTAAGGTGAAGCGGCCCATTTGAGGGAAGTCTTTGAATGTCTCGAGGCAGATCGTCCCTGCCGTCCGTAAACGGGCAATGCATACTTGATCTTGCTTGACAAAACGGGGTCGTGTTTTGCTTTTCTCTCCTGATTTCTTGTCTACCAGGCAGATTAAGGCCTGTGGGAGGGAGGAAAAAAACCCAGGGGAAACACCGTGTGGGTCATTTCGCAAACAGGACACTATTTTTCGAAATATAAGACGCATCGGAGTATAAGACGCAGCAAGGTTTTGAAGAGGAAAATTAAAAAAAAAGTTTTTGCACTCTGCAAACCTCCCCAAAAGGCCCATTTTTTGTGTGAAAACAGCCCCATTTTTTTCAAAGGGCATGGATAGCCTTTAGGAGGCTTATAGAATGCTTCTGGGGGTGGGGCCAAAAATGAGCAAAAAATAGCCTATTTTTTTGCAAAAAACGGGCCCATTTTTCGTCAAAAAAGGGCATGGATAGCCTTTAGGAAGCTTATAGAGTGCTGCTGGGGGATGGGGGGGGGGAGAAACGGGCCATTTTTCGCTCATTTCTGCCCTCCCCAGCCCCCAGGAGCTCTATGAAAGCCTCCTAAAGGCTGTGCACAGCCATTTTGGTGAAGGGGGCGGGGTTTCGGGAGGCAAAAATATATACGCTGTATTCAATGTATAAGACGCACCAAGATTTTCAACCTCTTTTGTTGAGGGAAAAAGGTGCATCTGATACTCCAAAAAATACGGTACGTCTTTAACTGGGAGGAGAACCTCTTTAGTGGAAAAGAAAAGAGAGAGAGAAAAAAAAGCAAAACAAAATAAACTGAAAAAAGAAACCCAGAACTGCAGCTATCCTTTGCCCATGTCAAAGAAGCAGAGAGTCCAAATCGGAGGTGTGTTTCTACCCAGTTTGCACCGCTTTGGGGAGAACCGGTAGTGGTACTTTGGCTTGGTCAAAGAACCGGCAGCGACACAGGCTGGCCACGCCCCTGCCGTTCTGTGTTTTACTAGTTTTTCACGTTCTTGACGCGTGCGCAGAACCATTTACAGTAAACCGCGCACACGCACAAGAAGCAAACCAGTAGCAACGCCAGTAGGAACCTACTCCAGATCTGAACGGAAAAACTCCCAAAATAGAAATTCTCTCTCTTCCAAAAGTAAATACCCTCTAGGTCCTTTTATCTGAAACGTCCAGCTGATGGAAAAAGATAACTTGGGAACAGATCGTTTTTATAGGCAATTCATCTGAAAGTTTCAGGTCAAGCCGGTTTTAAATAAAGGGCCTTGGATTGATTTCGTAGCCAGGGCAGTTTAATACACGCTCTGGCGAAGGACGGAGGGAAATCATCGTTCCTTCTTCTTTACACAATAGGCCCAAGCAGTAAGATTCTTAACGGTGAGAACGATCAACCAATGGAACTTGCTTGCTTTCAGAAGCTGTGAGTCACTGGAGGCTTTCCCATAGAAACTGGACAACCAATTTGTTCAAAATGGCATAGAGTCTCCTGCCTGAGCAGGGGGTTGGACTAGAAGACCTCCAAGGTCCCTTCCAACTCTGTTATTTTATATCCTAAGGCCATGATGGTAAACCTATTCATGTGTGCCGGAAGTGGCACACAGCGCCATCTCTCCGGGCATGCGAGCCGTTGCCTGTTGCTCTTCTGGCTTCTGGCAGCTGGTCTTTCCATGTGCGCGGGAGCACCAGAAATTGGAAGAACAGCCACAGCACATGTGCGCACCAGGAAGATGATTTTCTGGCACATGCATGAGCACCCAGCCACCTGGTTTTCCAGTTTCTGGCATGCGTAATACGCACATGGAGAGCAGCTGGCTGGTGTGCATGCATGCGCCGGAAACTGGAAAATCATGTTCCCAGAGTGCGCATGCGCACTGCACGGCTGCTCTTCTGGTTTGTGGTAGGTGTGCGGACTACCATTTTTGGCCCTTGGTGCCGAAAAGGTTTGCCAACATTGTCCTAAGTAAGACATAATATGGTTTCGTTGATTGATTCATTCAATTTGTCCCCACCATAATCTTAACAACTCTCAACATCTTACAAGATGTGTAACTGTGAAACAAAAAAAGTCCCAAAAGGTGCTTTTTCAAAAGACAACTGAACTTTTGCTTTTCCTTGAAGAGGTTTCGCTTCTCATTCAAGGAGCTTCTTCGATTCTGGAGTCTTCAGTCCTGGAGCAGAACCGAAGAAGCTTCTTGGATGAGAAGCGAAACCTCTTCAAGGAAAAATAAAGAGCAGTTCCTTTTTGAAAAAAAGCACGTTTGGGAAATTTCAGCTGGGCTAAAATTGCCTTTTCTCCCTGAACTTTTTATTTTTTTTTAACCTGACATTTTGCCCTAAAAAAGACTATGTCAGGCCTGCAATTATATTCTTTTTAGAATTTTGGCCTGCCACACTTTCTCTTATTTCATTATGCTGTTTCATTAGTATAGTTGATGGGAGGGGGGAATAGACAGGAGTGAGATTGTGGAATGTATTGTTTTCATTCTTTACTAGAAGCCAAGGTCATCCGTTGTCTCTGCACCAGTACACCTGTCCGGAAGCAGCTGGGTGTGGATGCCAGCGTGGAAGAAGAAGATTGGACCATGTGATGGATTGTGTGTGTGGGGACAAGATCATGAACTTTTAACTGGGTGGAATTGTCCTGTAATTTCCAGAATTGGGATTAACACAGATGTGCTAAGATGTCTGCTTTATTAAATTGGAACTTTAAGGATCGTTTTGCCTTGGACTCTGATTTAATTCTACATCATACTTGAAACGCTGACAGACTAGTTAATAGGCCCTTTTCTGTCTTTGGCACCAGCGAGTTATTTGTCGATCCTCAAAAGAAAGATAGTTTGCACTTACTGTAATCTCGACTTCTTCAATGCAGGTATGAATATGCAGCACCGCATTGTAACCTGGGCATATGATAGATTTGTGTTCAATGATCACTATCTGTAATCAAAGAAGAGGCCAGTTCAATCAACTTGATTTCAATAATATTTATTCTAAATAAATTGTAGTTCCATAGTGGCAGTGGTTCAATGGTTAAGGTGCTGGGCTTGTCAGCTGGAGAGCTGGCAGCCCTGGTTCGAGACCCAGGTGCCATGTGATGGGGGTGAGCTCCTGTCCTCGGCCCAACCTAGCAGTTCGAAAGCATGCAATTGCAAGTAGACAATTAGGTACCAACTGTTCTGCCCCAGCTCCCGAAACACAACAAACCCTCTGAAATTAACTCAAAGATTCCTTTATTAGGAGCGCCGGCAGCCCCGGCAAGAAGTTTCTCTCTCAGTACAGGCTAATAAGTCCGCCCGGCAGGGAGATGCATAGTTGTCTGCCACATCTATTCATCGCCTCCCCCTATCTTTTATCCTGAGGGTGGATAAATTACTAGCAGGGGTGACTCTTCCGTCCCAAGGACCCTCCCATAGATTTCCACTGCTCTCCTCTCCTCTGCCTTCTGCACATCAGTGTGGCAGGCACTGGACCCAGCTGTTCCTCCTCTTCCTCATCAGCCTCTTCCTCATCAGCCATCTCCTGGGGGCTGTTGACTCTCCATCTGAGGGCTGACGGACAGCCCAGGCTCCGCCTCTGTCTCTCTCTGACAGCTCCATTCCCTCTCCTCCCCCCTTTCCCGGAGCTCTCAAGATTGTCCTGATGCTGACCCTGACTCCCACACCTCCTCCTCCTCCTGATTCGGCTGCTGGAGGGGTTTGCGGCCCACAGACCACACCACCAATTGTCCGTGACATCACGCTGACTGTGAAAATTTCTTCGGACAGCGCTGGCTCAAAGCCATTGAAACGGAGATGAGCACCGTTCCCTGGAGTCTCTTATTTAAGAGAACCGACCTTCTTCTGGAGGCCTACCTGGGCATCAAACGTGCGTCCAGAATGACACAGGTTACTCAGGTCACAGAGTATAAAGCCCGGGAGAATTTCCTCCTCTTCGATTCCTTTCAGTCGGATCTTCAAATTTTCACCTGGAGATACAGATTCGGTCTCTACATCGTCGGAAAGGATTCCGAGGACTTCCACATTGTGCTGGAAAAAAAAAAGAGATTGGGGTGGTTGAAGGCATGAAATGTCACGCACACGTAACAATATTTTAGGGTTGTGCAAAAGGCTGTGATGTTACCTCATACTTATATGATTGGAGTTTTGTTTTTCAGATGCTATTTCCATTTTTAAAAAAAAGATCATCTTGCTTTTTTGGTTTACAATTGCAATATGGCCTGCCAAATAAATACCATGTTTCCCAAAAAAATAAGACAGGGTCTTATTTTCTTTTGACCCCCCCCCCCGAAATAAGCATTTGGCCTTATTTTCAGGGAGGTGTTATTATTTTTAAGATTCTGGGGAGGTCTTGTTTTCAGAGAAACGGGGTATTTCCGCAGGTCAAGCCTATTCTTCTGTCTTATTTCAGCTCGGTACATCCCAGAATGGCAGCAGAAGAGAGTATTTGTAGCTCAGGATGGAACTGAGGGGTCCTTGGTGCTCTCTGAGCTTGATTGATTTCTTGAAGACATTTCATTACGCAGCTACCCTGCTTCCCCGAAAATAAGTCCTCCCTGGATAATAAGCCCAATCGGGCTTTTGAGCGCATGTACTAAAATAAGCCCTCCCTGAAAATACTGCAGCCCAGCAGCAACCATGAGGTAACCACGCTTCTCACTTCCTGCATCTTAAAAATAATAAGACCCCCCCCCCCGAAAATAAGGCCGAGTGCTTATTTCGGGGGTCAAAAAAGAAAATAAAACCCTATTTTGGGGGAAACACGGTAGGTAAAATCATCAGTGCTGGGTAGCGCTAATGTTATCTAGCACTGATGTTGATGATTACTTAGCACTGATAGTGTTACCTTTTCTACATTAATCTCTGGAATTGGGTGTCATATACATTTAATTAATTATCCCCATCATCTTGATACTTTACTTGCTGTCACTTTATTACTCCAGAAATAACATGTGAAGATTCCTTTCTTAAGGCGTTACAACCACTAAATACGTATTTTTTTTCCAACCTGGAATTTTTCTTGTTCTTTTCTTAAGGAACTCACAACCAATGCTTCCCCCCCCCCCCCTCGCTCCCTTTTGGTAAGCAAGCTTACCAATAGAGGAAAACATTCATTTTTAAGACACACATATGAAACGTATTACAGTATTTTGAATTAAAAAGAAAAACCTCTTGGGGTGGGGGATCAGAAATGTCCCCCTTTTTGTTCCAATACCTTGCTGGACCCCCTGATGTTTGGATTGTCCCAATGAAATCAGGTAGGATGGCTTTGGTCTTCAATTTTTTGAAAACTAGGACCCTGACATGGCCCTGAGCCAGACAGGCAACCCTCATACTGGTTATTTATAACTTCTGAAACCACATCTCAATCCACTTAAAATTTGAGAACTGGTAGGAAGCCAAAATGAAGTTGCGAAATGAAGTCCCTCGCTTGAAGGCAAACATTCTGAGAAATATATTTGTTTTGAAGGCAAGAATCAGGGCAGAAAGAATGACTGGACAGGGGCAGAGAGCTATTTGATAACTATCACAGGCCTTAAGAACCAAGTCAATTTTATTATTTTCCTGGATGGCTTTCCATATCCTCAGTAGTAGTAGGATTCTCACTAAATGTAGAAGAATATGGTGCTTCTTTAGGATTTTGGAGTTTGTTTGTTTTTTGCTTTCCTGCCAACTATTTAGAGAGGTATGACATTTATGTAACTGTGTGTGAAATTCGAACCGCCTTTCAGGAAAATTTCCGGGAAGGGTAAACGCCAGGGGAACATCTGCTCGAGGTTTTGATGACCCTGTCCTTGGTGACCAGGCATTTTTAAGACTGCAAAAGCAGATGGTTAAGGAAGTTAACCCACACATATTTCTCAGTTAAAATTCAGCAAAGGGCAAGCAACCTTCTGGCCAGCACGAGTCCTAATCCACATTAGAAATTCCCCCTTTTTTAAAAACAATCTTTTTGAAATATTAAAAGTAATCTGTATTTTTTAAGACCACAATTCTTATTTCGTTTTAATAGTTTCTGACCTTTAAAAATAGATTCATGCCAAGTTTCTTCTGAATCCTACCTCTTTACGGTAATTTCTATTCAAACGTTACTTTTGGGGTACATGTCTTCTGCACAGGTCTATGCATTTGAGAGTTGCTAATACTGTATCCCTATACTTATAGTTTCTTTGTGTGAAAGCTGCATCGCGAAATGTTGAAAAGGCCGCACATACAAATAGATAAGCTGCGTTCTAGCAACTTCTATTGTTTTCTGCCTCGTTCAAGCTTCTATTTCTAGAATATATCCGCAGACCTTGGAGTGGTTTGGCCAAGAACTGTGTTTCATCTCTACCTCCTGCTTGAGTGCAGATTCAAGGATACTGCAGAATATAGGACGGGCTCAAATACTTAAATGCCAACCACTGTGGGACACTTGAAGCAAAGACAACAATTCAAATGGGTGGCAACCTCATTGTTAAAGAATTCCTGTAGAAAATGGGAGGCCCCAGAATGCAATGCTGTAATAGGAGGATTTATTTACTTTCTTTTCTTAAACCAACAGGGCAGCCACTTTCTTTTGCGGGAAAGAGGAAGAAGAGAAACTTCGCAGATCAGATTTCGAGCTAATAATGCAACCTGGTTTTCAGCTCACTTGATAATCCCTGAGAAATTTCATCCTCCGTCTTGCCACTCTTAATTGGTACCATTAATTGCTGTTATGGAGCAGCAGTTCAAAATTAAAAAGTTCCTTTAACTAAACCAGGGGTGTCCAAATGACTGAGGAAGTCTTAAAGTTCCCAAGATTGGACACTCCAGGAAAAAAAAAAAAACATTTGTAGTGTTCTGACCGAGGCTTCCCAAGAGCAAGAGGCAAACTCCTGGTCCCAACAAAAAACCCTTTTATTAATTTGCTATGAATTCTGCTCATTCACATCCAGCAAAGTCTTTGGAGGGAGGATTTACAGTCACAGACCTCATCTGGCTTGGAGAGCTGCCAGGCCAATATCTGCAAAACTTGGCAAGGAGTCTCGGAGAGTCACAAACCAATTAAGCAAACTGATTGTCTCCTGCAAGATCCACTCCCCTTTCGCTCCTCTTTTATTTCCTCTGAGAGGGGCCATTCATTGTCCACCTGTGGCCTTACTCCCAAGTCGACCCCTGTTCTTTAGCTCTTCCCTTTGTCTGGCAACTCTGCGCCTGCGCACACTGGGAACAGGCTCCAGTTGTTTTTCTGCCCCACTGAAGTCTGACTCTAAAGGCAGGTGATAACTGACAGACGGCCCTGGCCCCCTTCTCTGCCTTCGACACAGAGCCCTCATCAGAGCCTTCCCCAGACTCCAGGACAGGCCCATCCTCCTCCCCAACCTCGTCACTGTCCAAAGCTACTGGGCCACAACAGCTAGATCTGAAAGAGGCAAAGAGGCTTAAAGAGAAAATATGTATACCTTGTTTGGCATCATCACGAGCTGCTGTCCTTTGCACATAGACCCTGATTCCAGCTTTCCCAAGACCACCGTGCCCATATCCTTCATGTGGGGGAGGGAGAGAATGAGAAAAAAAACCAACCAGGTTAGGAGAATATGGTCAAAACACGGTCTGATTCCCTTATCAAGAGTTAACTTGGTTGTGCCATGTGACTGGCCCCCTAAAGCAACAGTTTTATGCTTTCCAGGTTAACTTGAATAACTGCGACTACTACATTCATGTTGGAAGCGTACCTTATATTGATCGACATAAATATAAATATTCCACATGTTTATTTAGTTACGTACCTTATATTTATCAACAATTGGCAGCCTGATTGGTCCATCAACTGATCGGTTGAAGTTTGGCAAGTTATCCAGATATGGAATAAATGGTAGCCCACTGGGGGAGAAAAACAAAAGAGGAATACAGGATCAAAATCTATAGAATGTTTTTGATGATGGACAAAATTTCCATCCATGATGCAACTGACATCTAAACACAGCAAGATTCTTTGTGAGAGATAATCAAGTTAAGGTAGAAGATGAGGCTGCAAGTGTAAATTAGGCCTTTTTACCAGCAACTGCAGAGAACATGAAGAACTCAATGAACAGAGCACTTTATCCACAAATCAATCAATCAGTCAATCAATCAATCTATCAATCTATATAATCTATTATCTCTAATGTCTATCATCCATCTCTCTCTCTCTATCATCTATCTATCTAATCTATCTATCATCTATCTATCATCTATCTATCTATCTAATCTATCTATCTATCTATCTATCTATCTATCTATCTATCTATCTATCTATCTATCTATCTATCTATCATCTATCTATCATCTATCTATCTATCTATCTATCTATCTATCTATCTATCCATCCATCCATCCATCCATCCATCCATCCATCCATCCATCCATCCATCCATCCATCCATCCATCCATCTATCTATCTATCTATCTATCTATCTATCTATACCAGGGGTAATCAACCTTTTTATACCTACCACCCACTTTTGTATCTCTGTTAGTAGTAAAATTTTCTAACTGCCCACCGGTTCCACAGTAATGGTGATTTATAAAGTAGGGAAGTCAATTAAATTAAAAAAAGGAAAGTGCTTCAGTATTGGACAAAACCCCTACTGCCCACCATGAAAGCTGGAACAGGGTGGTAGGGATCAGGTTGACTACCATTGATTTTAACGGCTCCGTGCGTGCATGTGTGCGTGCACCAGCATAACTCTGGAGTGCCTCGAGCAATTTCAACCAAACTTGGTACACAGGCGACTTACTCTCTGGAAACAAATACTGTGGGGTAAGAATTTTTTGCGTGCTGAACCGGCAGTAATGCCTGCAGCAACCCATGTCCTTGCTGACAGCAAGTAGAAAAAATAGGAACCACCTTTGGTGGGAAGGTAACAGTATTCCGTGAGCCTTGGGCGTTCAGTCATGCCAGCCACATGACCACGGAGATGTCTTCGGACAGTGCTGGCTCTTCGGCTTTGAAAAGGAGATGAGCACTGCCCTCTAGAGTCGGGAACGACTGGCACAGATATGCGAGGGGAACCTTTACCTTAGGAAAAAAACGATTGTGGCAAAGCAGGGACCCCATTCAAGGAGACACTTACATATACCAAGGGCAGAAGTCAGATGGCTCCTTGAGATTTGCTCCGGTGAGTCCCGAGCAGGGCATGAAGTGAATGTCCTTTTTGGGGTTGAACCCCACTTTCTTCAAGAATGGCACCAGTTTTTCTTTACATTCTTCATACCTGAAAGATCGGGCGCAGGGGAGAAAAAATATTAGGTGTTGAGAAGAGCCATGAAGCCACGTTATCACAAGATGTTGGGTAGGAAATTAGAGCATTTGGGGGTACAATGTTGTCGGCCACATGACGACAGCATCTACATCAGTGGCTCCCAACCTTTTCTTCAACACGGATCTCCTTTAATACGTCAGTGGTCTCCAACCTTGGCAACTTTAAGACTTGTGGACTTCAACTCCCAGAGTTCCTCAGCCAGCAAAGCAAAGCTGGCTGAGGAATTCTGGGAGTTGAAGTCCACAGGTTTTAAAGTTGCCAAGGTTGGAGACCACTGCCTTACGTGACCACGGACCCCCAAGACTCAACCGGGGGTGAGATCCTGCCGACTTAACAACCCGTTTGGCGGTCATGCTCTTCGCTGTGCGCGTGTGTGCGAAGTTTAGAGAAATCTTGGCTTCCGCATTACTTCGGGGGGACTAACACAGCTGAGGGGTGATAATCAGCTTTGTCACGTGGATCACCCGAGAAGATAAAGGTAGGGAAACAGCACGGGCGGGAGGGCCTATCAGGTCGTCAGAGCGAATCGGTTCGCTCCCAAGCTGATCGTCAGAGCTACCTGTTCGCCCGGATTGGTCGAATCCCACCACTTTTAATTCAAGATTTACCGTATTTTTCAGAGTATAAGATGCACCAAGGTTTTGAACCATTTTCTACAAATGCCAGGCAAATGCTGGCTACTCTTAAACATCCAACTTTGGCACAAAACTAAACACAAAAACTTGCCTTTCGTTGCTCCAGTTCACAGTTGGGTCATCCATTTTGTTAATGAGAACTATTAAGTGTTTTACACCGGCTGTTTTTGCTAGCATGGCGTGCTCCCTGGTCTGCCCTCCTTTCTCGAAACCTGTTTCAAATTCTCCTTTTCTCGCAGAGATTACCTGATGGAAAGAAGAAGTCCAGTTGAAAGATTTGGAGGGTTTGGCTACAATGCAACCTGGTTTGGGCAGGAGATGAGGAAGATGACAAGACAGCTCTCAAACAAAAAGGCTTTGTTTTAATGTTTTATGCTGAGAATCCCGACAAGCCCATTCGGGGCAGGTCTGAGCAATTTTTGTCACTGCTCCCAGTTTCATAATATCAATCTCCTTAGCAGATATACGGTGAGCTGAAAAGTGCTCAACACGTCTTTTATAGCGTGCTGTGGCGCAACGATTAAATAGCCATTTTTATAATTTTACTAGCTGAAAACCTGGCGTTGTCCGAGTATTTATTTATTGGAGGAAAATGTCCGGACCAAATGAAATTTCTAATTTCAAGGATTTTTCCCTTTACCAGAGGGAGCCCCCTTGTGGAATATTGTGAAGCCATCACCATGGCAACTCCACTGTGCTGTACAATAGAAGCCATTTTATGGCCGTACAGTAGAAGCCATTTGAAGGCATAACAGGCTGTATCCTAATAAAATACCCACCCTGAGGGGTGTTACGGGTGTCTTACCCCCACAGTATTTTTCTCCAGAAAGTAAGTCATCTGTGTACCAAATTTGGTTGAAATTGCTCAAAGCGTTCCAGAGTTATGCTGGAACATACACACACACAGCGAGCCATTTTTATATATATAGATTACTGGAGTTAATAGGAAAAATAAACAACACAATGACAATAGACTAAAAAAAACCCCCAACAAACTGAAAAACATAAAGGCAAAACTCGACATCACCAGTATTAATATTATTATTAATATTAATACATAGGCAACCTCAGCTTTTCACCTGTTAGTAACTTGAGACCATACCAAAAGACACTGCTTCGTTTTCTTATTTCTACAGTATGAGGACTTTTCAAAGGTTGATAAGAGAATCTAACATCTACACATTTTTGTTATATCTTTTTAATCTGCTTTCGTGTTAATTTTTCAGAGAGCGCTTACCAGCTACTGGGCGATTATAAAACAAAGAAAATAACTATACAAAGAAATGGAGATGAATGAAAAGAGTTTTCCAATCGGTCCGTAGGCAAGAAAGGCTCTTACCAATACAGCTAAATCAGCTTGAGAAGCACCGCCGATCATATTTGGAACAAAGCTCTTATGCCCTGGGGCATCTAAAATTGTGAAGTGTTTCTTTTCTGTTTCGAAATAGGCACGGCCTACTTCCACCGTTTTCCCCTTGTCCCGTTCTTCTTGGTTTGTGTCTAAGGCCCAAGAGAGATACCTATTAAAAGAAAAAAATAAGAAAGGAAATAGCTGTTATAAAACTGATAGTTCTCGGGTAAATTTAAGAGATGCTACTCTAGAACTTATCTGAACGTTCTCATCCTTTCCAACAACTAAGTTAAATGCGTCTACACCAGGGGTGTCCAACCTTGGCAACTTTTTACAGACCTGGGGGGACTTCAATTCCCAGAATTCACCAACCAGTCAAGCTAGCTAGGGAATTCTGGGAGTTGAAGCCCACAAGTCTTAGCTGGACACATATTCTATGCAGTTGTGAATTTTGTTTTGGGCAGTCCAACCTTGGCAACTTTTTCGGGGTGTCCAATCTTGGCAACTTTTTTAAAAGACATGAGGACTTCAATTCCCAGAATTTCCCAGCTGGACAAGCTGGTTAGGGAATTCTGGGAGTTGGAAGTCCACGAGTCTTAAAAGTGTGCCAAGGTTGGACGTTCTTGTTCTGTGCAGTTGTGGGTTTTGTTTTGGGCTCTGGCATGCGACTCAGGAAATGGGATGCAAGGCAGGAGGGGTAAAACTAGTCAAGATGGTGGCCACAACCATGTGACCGAAGCCACACCCCCTTTGTACATCTGTTATGAATGGCGAATACATAGATAGCAATAGCAGTAGACTTATATACCGCTTCATAGGCCTTTCAGGCCTCTCTAAGCGGTTTACAGAGAGTCAGCATATTGCCCCCAACAATCTGGGTCCTCATTTTACCCACCTCGGAAGGATGGAAGGCTGAGTCAACCCTGAGCCGGTGAGATTTGAACCGCTGACCTGCTGATCTAGCAGTAGCCTGCAGTGCTGCATTTAACCACTGCGCCACCTTGGCTCTTAGATACACACAGACACACACAGGGTAGATTGCAACGGCATTCTAGGTTGTAGTTATCCATTTCTCAGTTCAGTTTACAGGTTTCTTCATGTTATCTTTGTCAAGGAATAACCAGATCCAAGGTGTTGCTAATCCTTTCCTATGGGAAATCTACTCCGTGTGGCTTATTCTCTCAGGATAACTTTGATTCTACTGACTTATAAGACTCGGTCTATTGTTTATTGGGTGTTTGCCAACTCACTGTCTCCTCCCGGTGGCAAAGAGACTTTTCTTAGCTGCTAAGAATTTGGCAGAGGAGCTAATTTTCCTCTTGGGGCTTTTCCCAGTGGATGGAGCCATACGATTATAAATCAAATTTATAATTAACTGAGCAAGAACCTAAATTGAAATGATTTGTAATGACACTATACCAACACAGGGGATTCCTCAAGCAGGCAGGGGGCAGGTTTTAGAAATGATTACAGTTTTTAATTGGCATGACATCCATTCCTTGGGCAGACAATGCTCAGAGTGTCAGAAATATAATTCAGTGATTCTCAACCTTAAGAGGCGTGGACTTCAACTTCCAGAATCCCCCGAGAAAGTAAGCTTAGCACCCATGCAGCCCATTCACTTCTGCTCCCCCTTTTCCAGCTAGCTTCATAACTAAAGAACCTAGAAGTTGCATTTAGCCTGTTGCATCCGTTTTCCCTAATTTTTATCTTGATGTACAATTTATCTTGTCTTCCAAAGTGGGCAAGCTAGGTTCCAGTTCAAAGACTCAAGAGATTCAAGAAAGCTGGGTCAAGCACATCTGGAGGACATGAGGCTATCATCATTTAAAGTGGGTTAAAATTTTTAAAAAATGTAGGCTTCGTACCAGGTTTCTCTGTTTTTTTCTTTAGCTTCTCTTTCATATTTTTCAAGCGTTCTTTTATCAACCATGCCTGTCAAATACCTGAAAAGAATTTGGTGCGTGAGATATGAAGACGAAACACATGTAGAAAGCAGTTTCAGTAGAGTTGCAGGTTTTTTTTAAATTTAAAAAAGAGCAAGTACAGGTTTCCTTGACTTATGACCAGTCACTTAGTGAGCGTCTGACGTTATGATGGATCCTGCCCCAAAAGGCTCTTATAACCCAGTTCCAACATTCCAATGGCCCGCCCTGAAGTCACGTGACCAGATTTTGAGCGCTCGGCAACTGATCTGCATGTTGGATCATTTCCACTGCCCACAATTCCACAATGGTCACATAACCACAATTTAAAACAGGTTTGTTTTGTTTTACGCCGAGCATATTTTGCTGTACAACCACAGTGTTTGCTTAATGGCCACCACAAAAAGGTTGCAAGATTAGATTGGTCAGATGGGTGACCCATTTTGCAACTGTCACAACTTATGAACATAATGGGAAGGATCCATTATGCTTGTAAGTCGAAGAATAAGGAATGAAATGGCTTCAGTTGAAACCCCTTTGGCCAGTCGATAGTTTCAAGAACACACAGCTGCATATAAAGTGTTTTTTCTTCCCCCCAAAAAATTTCCTCAGAACAAATTGGGAAGATCAAGAGGTGACACATTACAAAAGTGGAGAGAACAGCAGTAATGCCTATCCATTTTTTCTAACAAGCTCTCACAAAAATGGAAACCTATTTTATAATAAAAGTGCTTCAGATGCAGTGTTCTTTGATTATAATTATACCTTTTGATTCAGACTAAAAGTCAATTTAAGGAAGCTTAAGATGACTGAATCGAGTATGTATTTGGGGAAAAAAATTACTTACATTATTTGCCCTCCAATTGTTGATTTTCCAGCATCTAAAAACAAGATAGACAAAAGATGTTTAAAATTAGCTTTTCGTGAGCAGCTAAGATATTTAATTCTTTTTTTGGAAAGGACTTGGTTTTCCCATCATCATATGCTTTTGTCCTATATAATCACAAGAGGGCTAATAACTTAGTATGGAATTCTTCTCTCTCTGAAGAAACATCTTGTTCATATTACATATTTGGGGAATTTCTGATAAGTAGCACTAATTCTACTACAATTGGTATGTGAACCATTTTTTAATCTATCAACGTGGTCTACCCATTTATGTCAACTAGCAGTTAAAAACAAGTTAATGGCACATAATCGATCAAACAAATCAGTTTTTTTCAGGAACTTAAAAAAAAAAACATTTAAACTGTGAAAAGCAAACCTATTCTATTCAGTTACAGGCATGCCACCTCTGGCTCAACAATGTTCCCGACCTAGAACTCCCTGCACCCTCAGCCAGCAAGAGGGACGCTGGGAAATTGCATGTCAACATCTGAAAGTCTACTTCTTTACTGTAATCCTTTAATACACCTAGAGATGCAAAGGAGCAGGACCATGCATTAGGTTGCAGTTCAAAGATTTACTGCTTAAGGCAGGGGTGTCAAACTCTATTTCATTGAGGGCTGCACCAGGGTTGAGTTTCACCTCGGGAGGACTGAGGGGGTGTGGCCAGTTCAACACCACTCGTGTCAGAAGCGCCTGGGGTGGACCGAGTGCACTGCCAGTGAAAAACAGAGCTCGGGCCGGTTCCGTTTTCGCTGGGCAGAGGGCTGCAGGAGGCTGTCGCAGCTGAAAACGGGACTTGGGAGAGGTGCAGGAGGCCTTCCCGAGCTCCGATTTTGCTGGCAGAGGCACCGGGTGCTGGTGTTTCCAGGGTGGCCCTGTGAGCCAGATCTAAGCACCCCGTTCGCAAAATGTGGCCCTTGAGTTTGATACCCCTGGCTTAAGCCTATACACAAGAATCTCGACAACTAAAGTGAATTGGTGCCACAGAAGGCACAAGAGAGTTCAAAAGGGGTTGGACTTGGGCTGTTTGTGGCAATGCAGCTACTCTAAACTGATCACATGCTTAACTCCACCCCCCGTTTTGCCTGCTTTTCTCCTGTAGATGATTAGGGAGCCAAGTCGAGAAGAAAAATAGGAACCACCTTTGGTGGGAAGGTCACAGCGTTCTGTGCGCCTTCAGGGTTAAGTCATGCCGGCCACATGACTACGGAGTCATCTTTGGACAGCGCTGGCTCTCTTTGGCTTTGAAACGGAGATGAGCACCGCCCCTAGAGTCGGGAACGACCAGCACACACGTGCAGGGGGAACCTTTACCTTTACAGAGAGAGATTCTCTCCTAATTTTAGGAATCACAGCTCTGAAAAAGTTACTTTATTCCCAAGCAATCTCTCCTCCTTGTGCCTCTTCTCGGAATCCAGCTAGAGCGCATTACCCTGGTCTACATTATCAATTATGACCACCATTCTGCAAAGACAGAAGCAAGCGGCACCAAAGAGAGAGACACACACACACAAACGTGAGCTAAGCAGAAAAAACAGGAACCACCTTCCCTCTCACGATTGAATCCGGTCCAAGGTAAAGCTAAGCATTTAATGCAGTCCAATTAGAGTCACTAGGAGGAGAGAGGTGTTATTATGATGGGGGAAATAATTCAGTACTTTCCCCAAATTTTACTGAAGAGGAACCAGTTTTGGTGAGCTATGTTGCCTGCATCTGGTCAAATGAGCTGCCACTCACAAAATGTTTTTAATTTGTTATATAAAAACATAACGTTATTTATGTTTTTAATAAAAATCGTTAGTTGGAAGTCCTGCTAGCAGATTCCTCATATTTCCCCCCCCACACAACTTTCTTTGGTTCAAAATCACATTTGTAATCTTCAGATGACTAAAGGAAAAGGTAAAGGTTCCCCTCGTACATATGTTCTCGTCGTTCCTGACTCTAGGGGGCGGTGCTCATCTCCGTTTCAAAGCTTAACTCCGGCCCCCCCCTCTGCCCCGTTTTTCCTGCTTTTCTCCTGTAGTAGATTAGGGAGCCAAGTCCGTGGAGAAACAGAAGGTAACAACGTCTGAATATTGGCTTCATAGTCGTCTCCGGGGCTCTCTAGAGGAACTTACCTACGTGTCCAATGAACACCACGTTCACATGTTCCTTCTTGGGAGCACCCGGGGGAGCCACCATGGATTTGGGTTTTGGCATCTCCTCCTCTTCCTCCGTCATCTCCTGGGTGCTCTCTTCGATGGGCCCCGCGTCACCGGAAGGGCCACTTGCTAATTCGGATTCAATGATTTCTTCTTTGTGGTCCCACGATTCCTCGGGAGACATTTCCGTTTCTCCATTTTCTACTGGGATGGAAGAAACCGTTACTTGACGGAGAGAAAGGCTTTTGATTGGCTTTCCCGGAAAGAGCTGGGCAAGAGAGGAGGTGGTTTAGCAAGGCTACAGAACAGGTGCCTGTTTTAAGTTCCACTTTTTATTTATTTTCCTCTGTCCCAGAGGTTTTTTTTTTGGGGGGGACACACATTTGAAACCTCACTTTTGCAGCAACCCCTTGGAGGCTGATTGTAAGTAAATAATGTAAAGCAAGCTACTATTCGTAAGGTTTGGCTATTTTAACACAGAAGCCCTTTTCCAACTACAGTGGTAGGAATGCTGAAAACAACCTCCAGACCATAAAAGTTTTTAGTAAACAGTGGTTTCTTACCAACTGGTTCGGAGATTTCCATACCAATGGCAATGTTTGACCCTAGAAGAATAGAAAGAAGCAGATTAAAGAGGCTGCATCAACTCAGTCGTCCCAGCTTGTGTTCTTTTTGAGCAGTGGACCAATCGTCATTTGTTCACTGCGCAGTCAGCCAGATGCTCAGACTGGATTTGGCATTTCTGCCCACCTCTAGAGTCAAATGCGGAGGGTTGGCGCTGTTGCAGTGATACTCGCAGGATGTCAGCTGGGTGAAGCAAGAGTTGCCTTTCGCAACTGACTAATCGTCAATGCCAAGGGTGGTCAAGAGGTGCTCCAATCGTTTTGGGATTGCGCCCAAGGCTTCTATGACTACTGGCACTGTAATTACCATTATTTATTAAATGCATATGCTGCCCATCTCACTGTCAAGCAACTCTGGGTGGTTTACAACACAACACAAGCAAAAATATAAAACATTCCATTAACAAAAATGAGCTAAGATAGGAACCTGTTGTGGCCCAGCAGGAGCCGTTGGAGCTGCCACCAGACTCCGACAGCGAGGGGCCCTCTGAGTTGGCTCTGGAGGATATGGAGGACCCTGGACAGGGTTCTGACTCCGAGCAGGGTGCACAGATTGGCCACCAGGAGGCACCTGAGCCTTGGACCAGTGGAGAGGAGACAAGGGAGAGTGAGCCGGAGGCCAGTAGTGAGTTGTTCCTGGATGCACGCCATCGAAGAGCTACTAGGCATCAGGAACAATTGCGCAATTACAGGAGGTTATTGTACTCAGCTGGTGGTCATTAGGCTCCTCTCCAGACTATAAAAAACTACTTGTGCACACGCCCCTTTGCAGAAGTCAACGCAGGAATTGAATGTCGGAGGACAGTACTGTGAGCTTGGCAGGCTGGATTGCTGCCAAGCCTTATCTGTGTTTATTGCTGCCCGAGTTTGTCTAAGTTGCTGCCAAGGTCCTTATCTGTTTGTTATGCTTGGCTTTCAGCCACCAAGGTTTTGGTTTCTTGCTATTAAAGTACATTCCAGTTAAGCTTGTCTCGGCAGTCGTTACTGGATGGAGGAGGGAGTCAGAACAGGAAGAACCAGTACACAACGGGATGGGGAAGGGTCTTCTTTTTAATTCACTAGCCACCTCCAACATGAAATACCTGCATTGGTGCCCCAAGCCAGGTACTGTGGTCCTTTCAGAAGGCCAAGAGTGGGTGGGCAGGTCTCACTTAGAGGACCTATGGTGTTCTAGATTGCTTCTAACTGTGTGAAGGCTCCACAAATTTGTTTCACACAAACACGCACAAAAGATAACATGTTACCTTCACAAGACGGCAGGTCTTCTTGTGACGATTCTGCCGAGGCCCCTTCAAAAAAGAAAAAAATCGACACTGAAATCAGTATTTGATGCAACTCCAGGGAAAAACTGGAGAACAAAACTAGCCACTGTTCAGAAGGAAAAGCGAAGCTGGTGTGATCTTCTCCTATTCTTTGAATAGTCAGGACTCTGAAATCAAGAGGACAATTGGAATCCTTACCAAGCATTTATTTATTTTTTTAAATAAAAGGTTACGCAGCTCATCTCACCTATAAGGGCGGCTTATAAATTATAAAACAGGTCAGAAAATAAAACGCTGAAACATTAGAACTAGTCAGATTAAACTTTTGAAAACTACTGTATTTTTTGGAGTATAGGGTGCACCGGGATTTTGAAGAGGCAAATTAAAAAGGAAAGTTTTTGCACTCTGCAGACCTCCCAAAAATGGCCCCTTTTTTGTGAAAACAGGCCCATTTCTTTTTTTAAAAAAAGGACATGAATAGCTTTTAGGAGGCTTATAGAGTGCTGGTGGGGGCTACCCCCCCCCAAACAAGCAAAAAACAGCCTGTTTCTTGTGAAAATGGGCCCATTTTTTGTCAAAAAAGGGCAGGCATAGCCTTTAGTAGGCTTACAGAGTGCTTCTGGAGGCTGGGGCAAAATTGAGCAAAAAACAGCCCATTTTCCCCTCATTTCTGCCCTCCCCAGCCCCCAGGAACTCTCTGCAAGCCTCCTAAAGGCTATGCAGGGCCATTTTGGTGAAGGGGCGGTGTTTCGGGAGGCCAAAAATGCTGTACTCAGTGTATAAGATGCACCCAGAGTTTCCACCTTTTTTTTTTGAGGGAAAAAAGTGCGTCTTATACTCATAAAAATACGGTACACTTAAACCAGAACTCAGAGATGGATGGGGACGACGTTTTCTTATCCCATCATTAACGTAAAACCAGGCAATCTTACGGGCGTAGCAGGAGGAATAAACCAGACCACAACATGAAACCTGCTTCTCTAGATATTGCTGACTTATACCTTCCAGCGTTCCTCGTAATTGTCTATGTTGCTTAGGGCTGCAGGGGTTTTGCCGCTAAGTAACACCTAAAAGGCTGTCGGTTCCCCAGAATGGTTCAAAGCACGAAATTAAACACCTCCAAGGTCTTCCTTGTGCGTGTCTTTGAACAGGGGGGGAAAACCCAGTTTCACTACCGCTCACTGAAGTATAAATAATCACCATCTCCTGTTTTCTCTGTGGCCAATTTGTTTGCAAGCATGGCATGCAGAAAGCTACCCAACTGACCTATGTGGGCTCAAACTGGGCTCAAGGCACTATTCCTAGCAATTCTGTCCAAAGCAGTCTAGCTATCAGTGAAACAGGATGACAAGGCTGGAAGGGGCCTTGGAAGTCTTCTAGTTCAGGGGTCACCAACCTTTCGGACCTCAGGAACCACTAAATTCATAATTTTAAATCCCGCAGATCACTCATATGATCTGTCTAATGACCGGCTGGGTGGGTGTGGCTAGGTGGCCATGTGACTGGGTGGGCATGGCCAACTTGATGTCCTCACATCAAGGGGCGCCTCACCAGTCTCTACTCACTCATCCTCTCCCAGCCGCTCCTCGCCTGCCTGCCCGGGCTCCTTAGGGCCCCAACAGGAAGCAGTTGCTGGAGCTAAGCAGCCACCAGGAGAAAAAGTTGGCAAAAGAGCTCAGTTCAAATTGGATCTGACTGAGAAGGAGGCTCAGCAGAAGCACCTCACTGAGGACTAGGAGCATAGGCTTTCCTGGCAGAGGGAAGGCCTGCAGGAGTGCAAGGCCAGGGATTGGCCCCTGGAGGCTCAGCGGGCTGAGATGGTCAGCCAGTTCCAGGCCATGATGCAGTCCCACTGGAACGAGGCCCTCTGGCTCCGCCACCAGCGGCTCTTCCCTCCAGCCTTCGCCCAAAGCCCCGCACCAGGAGGCTGAAGCAGACCCCAAGTCAGAATTTCTGGCCCCCTCCGACCTACACAAAAAAACCCCAAAGGGGGAGACTCTCTGCAGCAACACAAGCGTTGATTGCACGCATCCGGCCCAGGGGGCGTAGTTTGAGGACCCCTGATTTAGTGCGATATAAAAAAAATGCAAATAATTTTTCTGCGGACCACCAGTGATCCACGGATCATCAATTGGTGACCACTGTTCTAGTTCAACCCTCTGCGCCTGTCCCCAACCTTTTTGGTGCTAGGGACCAGTTTCATGGAATTAACTCTTGACAACTACCAAGGCAGGAGGATTATGACTCCATATTCTTTTGGAAGAGCAGAATAAAAGTTACATCAACTCTGTTGAAAGGCAAGATGTGTGCGACATATTAGAAGCAGCCATGCTGTAAATAAATTCTGTTAAGTAGCTCTGTGTGTGACTATTGCACAACCTGACTGCAATAAATACTTAAATCTTTCCATTCTCTTTGTAGAGGAATTTTTTTGGTACAAACAGTGGACACATGTCCTACCCAACTTGTAAAAAAGGCATTTGCTTCCTCTATGTAAAGATCAGCGAGTTTGAATTGAAGCTCTTCCTCCATTTTCAGACCATCTAAGGATAATATTCCTATTTGTTTTCAGAACTTAATTAATGGACACGTGTGTGTTATATAAATACCTGCAGTTTATGATGGGCTAAGACTCAGGGAGATCCAGATTCAAAATGCCAAGATGCCAAAATGCCCATGGGTGTCAGCCAAATCCATCTCACACGCTTGTGAGGATAACACAAAGTGATCAAAGCACATCAGCCCCCAGTGTTTATGTCGATGCAACAAACGGATAACAACAAATGAAAACTAACAACAGTTCTACCATGAAAATATAAGCCCCAATTGAGGAATACTTGTCAGAAGACCAGTGAGATTAAACATGGAACGTGGAAATTTAGACCAGACGGCTGATTTCAGACATCAATTCGAAGCAGGGACTAGTACATCAATTAGGTGTGGCTGTTTTTAAAGCTGTGGAACATGTGTACTACCACTGATGTTCCAGAGAGGGTTCATAAGATGTTCAAGTACAAATGGAAATTTTGTGCTTTTCCTGGAGAAGGAAAGGCCTGGTTATTTGGATCAGGTTTTTTTTTAAAATGCAATTCTGATTTATTTATTTTTTAAGCAGGTTATTCCTTCCCAGCTCTAAGGAAAAAGCTTTCTAAAAATACTGCCCACAAAACAGCCGGAATTTATCTAGGCAATCGCCAGGAATTAAGACTGACTTGAAGGCAAAAGGAAAAACAACAAATTCCAAACCTTTCTAACGGGTTAGAAATGGTTTTGAAAAAAAAGCACATCTAATAAGAACCTGGGCTGATATAGTTTTCTAAACACAAGATTCCCAAAGACGTCAATTTGGCCTAGTGGTAAAGGCAGGAGACTCTGGGTTCAAATTCTGCCTTAGCCATGACAAGGGGCGGGATTACTTGTTATTAGGGGGAAAATAGGAGGAGGAAGGCGCTACTGAAACTTTGGTCACTAAATGAATGGTTGTTAAGTCGAGGACCATCTGTAGTTCCCATCCTCAAAGACATGATGTGACCTCTGATAAAAACTTCTACTTACATAGGTATAGGCAGTTTTCACTAAGAGCCGGCATATGTGTAACTTTCAGTTAGCAATTGGCTGGGTCTACATAGAGACAGAAACACATCTTTTTATAGGGACGTGGTGGCTAGGTGACTAAGATGCTGAGCTTCTCGATCAGAAAGGTTGGCAGCTTGACGGTTCGAATCCCCAGTGCGGCCTAATGGAGTGAGCTCCCGTTATTTGTCCCAGTTTCTGCCAACCAAGCAGTTCGAAAGCACGTAAAAAAATGCAAGTAGAAAAATAGGGATCACCTTTGGTGGGAAAGTAACAGAGTTCCGTGCGTCTTCAGGGTTAAGTCATGCCGGCCACATGACCACGGAGACATCTTCGGACAGTGCTGGCTCCCTTTGGCTTTGAAACGGAGATGAGCACCGCCCCCTAGAGTTGGGAACGACTAGCACATACGTGCAGAGGGAACCTTTACCTTTACAGAGAGAGATTATCTCCTAATTTTAGGAATCATGAAAAAGTTACTTTATTCCCAAGCAATCTCTCCTCCTTGTGCCTTTTCTTAGAATCCAGTTAGAGAGCATTACCCTGGTCTACATTATCAATTATGACCGCCATTCTGCAAAGACAGAAGCAAGTGGCACCAAAGAGACAGACAGACAGACAGACACACACACACACACAAAGCAGAAAAACAGGAACCACCTTCTCTCTCACGATTGAATCCGGTCCAAGGTAAAGCTAAGCAGTTAATGAAGTCCAATTAGAGTCACTAGGAGGAGAGAGGTGTTATTATGATGGGGGAAATAACTCAGTACTTTCCCCAAATTTTACTGAAGAGGAACCAGTTTTGGTGAGCTGTGTTGCCTGCATCTGGTCAAATGAGCTGCCACTCACAAAATGTTTTTAATTTGTTATATAAAAACATAACATTATTATGTTTTTAATAAAAATTGTTAGTTGGAAGTCCTGCTAGCAGATTCCTCATATTTCCCCCCCCTCACTTTCTTTGGTTCAAAATCACATTTGTAATCTTCAGATGACTAAAGGAAAAGGTAAAAGTTCCTCTCGCACATATGTGCTTAACGTTTCCGACTCTAGGGAGCAGTGCTCATCTCCGTTTCAAAGCCGAAGAGCCAGCGCTGTCCGAAGACGTCTCTGTGGTCATGTGGCCGGCATGATTCAATGCCGAAGTCGCACGGAGCGGCGTTACCTTCCCACCAAAGCTGGTCCCTATTTTTCTACTTGCATTCTTTACCTGCTTTCGAACTGCTAGGTTGGTAGAAGCTGGGACAAATAACAGGAGCTCATTTCGTTACACGGCGCTAGGGATTCGAACCGCCGAACTTTCTGATCGACAAGCTCAACATCTTAGCCAGTGCGTCCCTTTCAGATGACTATCTGCTCCCAAAACAGATTACAATCGGTCAGCAACTTACTGACCCTGAATAGACGAGAAATGCTGATTTAGCGGATAGGACTGCAGAAAGTACATACATTCCGACTTGGGATGAATTTCTGGTCACCTGCGGCTCTTGTCCCACCAAGGATCATTAAATCCCATCCTCCCTTACTTCTGCAACCTGTGGGGCACCCCAGTGCCAATCTGTTTAAGGGCTAAGCCGTGTGCTTCCACACTCTTATCAGAGGTGCAGCCTGTGTTTCTGTACACTGCTTGATAACAGGCCTTTCATGTGTCACCAGGAGTAATGCGGTCAGCAATTAAACCGGTATCTTATGTTCAACATGGGAGTAAAAGGGATGCCAGACCTGTTGCTACCCTGAGATTGCAGCAAACACATGTGCAAATTTTGCAGTGTAGAGCAGATGGCATCTAACTTGCCTTGGGTAACTTAGAATAACAGAGCTGTAAGGGACCTTGGAAGTCATCTAGTCGAACCCATTGCTGAAGCAAAGGACGCTAGAGCATTTCCGGCAATTGGCTGTCCACTCTCTTGTTAAAAGCCTCCAGTGATGGAATACTCCAAACTCCTGAAGACAAGCCGTCCCATTGGTTGATTTGTTTTCACTGTCAGGAAATTTCCCCTTAATTCTAAGTTGGATCGATCCCTCCTTGATTAATTCCCTTGGGTTTTCTTCTTGTCTTGCCTCTTTGGCAAATAGGTCCCATAAAAAGAAACTCACATAGGATTTATATCTGCATCCTTAAGTGTCATTCTAAGGTTTTATTTTAGCCTTGAGACTCGTGCCCATGGGAGTGACTAAATCAAACGTGTGTGTGTTTACTATCCTCACACTTGGCAGAGGTGTGCAAAATGTTAGGATGCGTGGAATTTCACGAAAGCTTCTGTTGGGAGTGCAAAAAAGGGAAGAAGGGGAGGCTTAAATGTGTTCTAGAAACATTTTTAAGTCGGTAATGGAGTGCTTCCACTTAGAATACTTTTACTTCAAACTCAGAAAGCTTAAAGGTAAAGGTTCCCCTCGCACATATGTGCTAGTCATCCCCGACTCTAGGGGGCAGTGCTCATCTCCGTTTCAAAGGCAAAGAGCCAGCGCTGTCCAAAGACGTCTCCATGGTCATGTGGCCGGCATGACTTAATGCTGAGGCGCACGGAACGCCGTGATGTTCCCATCAAAGGTGGTTCCTATTTTTCTACTTGCATTTTTTACATGCTTTCGAACTGCTAGGTTGGCAGAAACTGGGACAAGGCACGGGAGCTCACTGTTATACGGTGCTAGGGATTTGAACTGCCGAACTGCTGACCTTTCTGACCAACAAGCTCAGCGTCTTAGCCACTGAGCCACCCTTCAGAAAGCTTGCAAAATGCTAAATCAGTGGTTTCGTATTAAAAACAAGGCATTTCACAAAATGTCTTCAGGAACGGAGCTATTCCGCGCGCAGATGGGATACCTGTGCTTTGGATGTCCCTCAAAAGACAACACTTGGAAGAATTCTGTCTCGTGGAGATCAAACAACAGGGTAATGCAAGCAAGCGGCTAAATAAATGGTCTCACTGGGAGACTTTCTCCCCGAAGCAACAGTTAAAGTAGGGCACCTCCAAGCAGTTTGCTAAATATTTAATAAAGTTAATAAAAGCATGAAGCCCTGGATTCCAATATTTTAAAGACCCGTACTGGGTTATAACGAGCCAGAAATCTCCAACTTGAATGAAATGTTGGATTCAGTTTCTCTGCTCGTTCAGATGCTGGCAAGATTAAAAAATAAATAAAATAGAAATGATTGGGCAGTCTCCAGAAGTATGCTTGCACAATCCTGATAAGCATAGGAACCAGATCAACAGATAATCTGACATTAAAGAAAAAAAAGAGAGCCAGCTAATCAGGTCTCTAAAAGTAAAGGTTCCCCTCACACATATGTGCTAGTTGTTCCCAACTCTCGGGGGCGGTGCTCATCTCAGTTTCAAAGCTGAAGAGCCAGCACTGTCCAAAGACATCTCTGTGTGACCGGCATGACTCAATGCCGAAAGCGCACGGAACAGGCGCACGGAACACCGTTACCTTCCCACCAAAGGTGGGTCCTATTTTTCTACTTGCATTTTTTACGTGCTTTCGAACTGCTAGGTTGGCAGAAGCTGGGACAAGTCACGGGAGCTCCCTCCGTTATGCAGTGCTAGGGATTCGAACCGTTGAACTGCCGACCTTCCTCATCGACATGCTCAGAGTTCTTAGCCATTGAGCCGTCAGGGTATAATGGATTTCTTTACATATCTAACTTACTGAAGAGTTTGCCCCATAAAACAAATGCTTATTTCAAATCTTATTAGCCACCCAACTCTAATCGATTCTGGGCAGCGTACAAATCTAGTTTTGTAAAAACAAACTCAACTAGAAAACACTTCATCGGCCAAAGAGCCCAGACTAAAATGATGTAATAAACAAAATCAACCGAACAGGGACCCTAGGCAAATAATAAAACATCAACTCCAGACCTGGGACCAAACCAAGGTTTTCAAGACTTTCTGGAACTCTAGGAGACATGATGCTGCCCTTATTCATACAAATAAATCAAGGTGGCGAACATATCCAACAAAACGGCCCTTCTCCTATTTTCCCCAATACAACCCTGTGAAGTTGATTGGATTGAGAGAGCCAGCCAGATGGCTTTCATGCTCTTATCTTGTTCTGACCAAGGCTTCCCAAGAGCATGAAGCAAACTCCTGATCCCCCCCACAAAAAAAATGATTAATTGACTGTGAGTTCTGCTCATACACCTCCAGCAAAATCTTTCCAGGGTGGATTTACAGTCACAGACCTTCTCTGGCTTGGAGAGCTGTCTTGGCCACTGAGCCACCGCGTCCCTTCCTGAGCCTAATCTTATCTCAAAGGCAGTGAGTTTTACAGCAAAGGGGCGGGGGGAGAAGTGTTATGGGAAAAGTCAAGAAAAAGGATCACGAACCAAATCTCTTACTGAAGAGTGGCTTGAGAAGAAGAACAGGGGTGTCCAAACTTGGCAACTTTAAGACTTAGGGACTTCAACTCCCAGAATTCCCCAGCCAGCTATGCTGGCTTGAGAATTCTGGGAGTTAAAGTCTGCAAGCTATGCTGGCTGGAGAATTCTGGGAGTTGAAGTCCACAAGTCTTAAAGTTGCCAAGTTTGAAGACTTCTGATGGAAGAGTCCTCTGAGTGGTTTCACAGCAACGGTTGAGACTACCAGGAAATACTCCCCACCCCACCCCCAACTCTCTCTACTGGCAAAAGAAAGGTGACATCTCCACCATTCAAGATTGCATCACCGGCCATGAGGGTGCTGCTGCTCTCTGAGTCATTCCTTGGCTCAGCCATTGCAAGTAGAGACGCCTGAATTGCTCTTCTTCTACTATCACAAGCAGGGGAACCTGTCTGGCAAGAATCACCCGGAGGCTCTACCATCCCAAGCTCTACCATCCCAACGCTTGCTCGAGGCAGAAAACGTCCCCCGGAAAGTCCTGGCCTTGATGACCAGAGAAAGGGCCTCCCCACCACTGTTCAAAACGTCCTGCTAGGAGGATCATTCGGCTTTTTTTTTTTAAAAAAAATCCCCGCTCTCTTTCTCTTCTGACAAGGGTGGCAAAATGGGTAAGAACTAGGTCAAGCTGTGGGTTTCTCCCTTGGGGAGTTTCGGAGTGCAACCCCAATCACGCCACTTTGGCAGAGGCCCAGCAAAGATGGGTCAAGCGATCTTGGAAGCAACCAGCTGTCTACTCTACTTCTCAGAAGGGAAAGGAGCAGGAAGGCCAGCCTCTCCCAGCCAGTTCGTCTTCAGGCCAAGCGGTTATTCTTCGTCCTGGATTTAGACCAGCGGTGTCCAACCTCTGCAACTTTTAAGACTTGGGGTCTTCAACTCCCAGAATTGAACCAGAGGTGTCCAATCTTAGTAACTTTAAGACTTGGGGGTCTTCAACTCCCAGGATTTCTCTGCCAGTTGAGCACCCCTGGTTTAGTTAAGGGAACTGTGGCTGGGGAATTCTGGGAGTCGAAGTCCCCCAGTCTTAAACTTGCCAAGGTTGGACATCCCTTGACCTACCTTGCAGGGTTGTTGATGGACAACCCCAGAGGGGAATCCTTTCTCTGCTGAGCTGCCTTTTTTGTGGGGGGGGGGGAGAAACTCCATCTTGTTAGCAACCTTTTCAAAACCTTTAGAAGCAACTACCCTCTTCCAGGCCGACTCCAATATATTCTGGGGGAGGGAAGGGGCAGCACCCCATATATATGCTCTTGGGGTGGAGGGGAATGCCAGGTTGGCATCCCATAATGGCTCTTGGGAAGGGGAGGGGGGGCCTCTCTGACTCAGGTAACCTTCCTTACAAGGTTCTTGTTGGGTGTGTGTGGAGAATTCAAAGAGAGACCCTTAAAAAGACCGAAGACTGCCTGAACCCCAAGGAAGAGGGCAATAATGGGGAAGGGGTTGGCTTAGGCAGCCTTAATTGGGTAGGGGGGACTTTAGAAAGGTGCCCCTGAATCCAATCAAAAGAGGAACTTAAACACTGAAAGGACCCCCAAGAACTGCCTGGGCAATAATGGGGAGGTCTGTATTTAATAATGGGCGTGTGTTTTTAATGAAGGTGGGGTGTTTAATAATGGGGGTGTCTTAGGGAGCCTAATTGAGCAGGTTTTTTTTTTAGAAAGGTGCTCCTGAATGGGGGAGGGGGATTAAAAGACTGAAGTGCCTGGGTAATAATGGAGGGTGCTTAATAATGGGGGGGGGGTCTTTGGCAGCCTAATTGGGCAGGGGGGGCTTTAGAAAGGTGTCCTTGAATCCCATCGGGAGGGAATTTAAGGACTGAAGAACTGCTTGGGCAATAACTGGGGGGGGTTGTTTAATAATGGGGGGGTCTTAGGCAGCCTAATTGGGCAATAATGGGTGTGTGTGTGTTTAATAATGGGGGGGGGGGGGTCCTTAGGCAGTCTACTTGGGCAGAGGGGGCTTTAGAAAGGTGTCCCTGAATCCCATCGGGAGGGAATTTAAAGACTGAAGAACTGCTTGGGCAATAATTGGGGGGTTGTTGTTTAATAATGGGGGGGGGTCTTAGGCAGCCTAATTGGGTAGGGTTTTTTTTACAAAGGTGCCCCTGAATCCCATTGGGGGTGAATTAAAAGACTGAAGGGAACCCCAAGAACTGCCTAGGCAATAATTGGGGGGGGGTGTTTAATAATGGGGGGGTCTTAGGCAGCCTAATTGGGTAGGTTTTTTTTTTAGAAAGGTGCCCCTGAATCCCATTGGGGGGGGAGTAAAAGACTGAAGGGACCCCCCCCCCCCCAAGAACTGCCTGGGCAATAATGGGGGGCGGGGGGGTGTCTTAGGCAGCCTTAATTGAGGGGAGGAGGACGGGCCTTTAGCAAAGTGCCCCGGAAGGACTGAGCCCCCCCTCCCCCCCGTCCAGTGTCGGGCCGTTCCGCGGGGCTCACCGTGTGTCAGCGACGGGGCTGTCGGCGTGGGCAAGCCCGGCGGGGGCGACGGGGCCGTCGGCGTGGCGGGCTGTCCCGGGCCTCCTCTCAGGAAAGCCGGCACGAACTCGGCGGCGTGGACGTTGGGCACGAAGGGCTTGGCGTTGACGTTGAGGTGCCGGCTGAAGGCCGCGCCCAGCAGCTGCTCCTCCTCCGACTCCTCCGACTCCAGTGGGGCCGAACCGGGCGCCGCCGCGGCTTCCTCGTCCCCGGCGGCGGCTGAGGCGGCGTTCCCGGGCTCGAGGTCCGCTTGGTCCCAGCAATCGGGCGCCGAGTCGCTGCTGCTCCCGCTGCCGTTCGCCTCCATTTTGTGCGCCCGGCCCCTCGCGAGCCTCTCTGCTGCGGCCCAAGCGCCTCCCCGGCGGGGAAGGGAGGGAGGAAAGGCGCGGAGAGGCGGCGGCGGCGAGCGACGAGCGACCAGCTGAGGCGGCGGCGACCCCGGTCCTTCGCTTCGGCCACGCTCCGCGTGTGCCCCACCGCCCCGACGCAGTATGGCCACCCTCGGTTGCCGTACGCCTCGTCTCCCGTGCGCAGGCGCGGGGAGGGCCGCTTGGACGCTCGGTAGTCCTGAGTCCGCGCGTCAGCCCTTGCGACGCGTGGGCGCCCGCCGGTCCGAGGACTACAATTCCCGAAAGGCGCCGCGCCGCCCAGTTGGACACTGGGAAGCCGATCCGCACGGGAAGCACAACTCGCTGCCTTTCTTTTTCTTTCCGCTCCCTCCCTCCCTCCCTGGCGCTGGCGTGGATTCCTCCAAGTTCTGTGCAAAAACTACAATCCCCAGCAGGCATCGCGCGGGTCCTTGCCTTGCGCACGCGCTTTCTTTCTCCCTCCCCCCCCCCCGAGAAAGAGAAACGATGGGAATTTCTGTTGCAAAGGAGAGATCAGAATCGTAGGACAAAGTTGGAAGGGACCACGGAGGCCATCTAGTCCAACCTCCTGCTCAAGCAGGAGACCTTTACAGAATCATAGAAGGACAGAGTTGGAAGGGACCATCGAAGCCATATAGTTCATGCAGGAGACCCTTACAAAATCATAGAATCACAGAGCTGGAAGAGACCTCGGAGGTCATCTAGTCCAACCCCCTGCTCAAGGAAGAGACCATTGTAGATTCATAGAAGGACAGAGTTGGAGGGGACCTTGGAGATCTAAGGCTACGGCAAGGAAGTGGGAGTTGAGTGGTGGTGGGATGTATTTGATGGAAATTGCATCAAAAAAGGGAGAGACTGAATGAGCCTTGTCACCGAGGAAGGAGAAGAATAAAATGTTTTGCAAGTCTGTTAAGTGGTTACACTTATTTTGTTTTTTTTAATTTCTCACTCGCCTTTCCTTGAACAAGTCTTTTTCTTATATTTTATCCTTACAGCAGCCCTGCGAGGTAGGTTAGGCTGAACGATAGTGGCTGTTTGCCGGCCTTGCTAATTCAATGTTCAATGAAATTTCAGTTTACTTAAAACACATCCAAAGTTTACTCATGCCGGTCCTGAAAATGGTGTTGAGTAAACTGTGGTTCACTGAACACATCAGCATGCTTTAAGAACCGACTGAATCATGGTTCGCTGAGCGCTTTTAAATAAGTGATCCGCCGTCATTTACAAATCACAATGGCAGGGATTTAGGTATTGTGCTCAGCCAAAGTTCAAACGAAGCGTGTTTTGACACTGTGATATAGTAGTAGTAGTAAAACCATGTAGTTTATTGAGTAAACGGATTTTTCAGGCTTTTCAAGTATAATATAGAAGAGAAGAGAATTCTTCACTGGCCAAGTGTGATTGGACACACAAGGAATTTGTCTTTGGTGCATATGCTGTCAGCGTACATAAGGATAAAAAATACATTCATCAAGAATAAAAAGATACAACACTTATGGATAGACAAGGTTACTATTAAGCTATCAAATCGTACTAGGAAACAAATAAAAAAACTATAAATTGAAAGCAACATGGTTACGGTCATAAGTGGGGAGAGATAGATACTAGGAAGGAAGAATAGTAATACAGTCTTAGTAAATTATTTGACAGTGTTGTGGGAATTTGTTAAGCAGAGTGATGGCGTTCAGGGGAAAAAAACTGTCCTTTTGTCTAGTTGTTCTGGTGTGCAGTGCCCTAAAGTGTCATTTCGAGGGGAGAAGTTGAAACAGTTTATGTCCAGGATGTGAGGGGTCTGTAGATATTTTCACAGCCCTCTTTCTGGCTTGTGCAGTATACTGGTCCTCCATGGAAGGCAGGTTGGTAGCCATTGAGAATTGGGAAGAAAACTTTCATGAATGTCACCGGTTGCTGTTTGTCACCATCCCAGCCAGCTTCTGACCAGCAAATCAAGGGGGGGGGGGAGGAAACGGGACTGGATTTTATTTCACTGTGTGATTTACCTGACAATTGTGGTAGAAAAGTCAAAAAAAGTAGGTATGACTCACTTAATATCCACTTGCTTATTCACAAAAAGTTCATTATTGACTTATGGCTGTAAGTCAAGGATTACCTGTAGCTAAAGGTTCCCTTACAGAGCCGAGGTGGCACAGTGGGTAGAGTGCAGTACTGCAGGTCACTTCAGCTGACTGCTATCTGCAGTTCAGTGGTTCAAATCTCACTGGCTCAGGGTTGTCTCAGCCTTCCATCCTTCCGAGGTGGGTAAAATGAGGACCCAGATTGTGGGGGCGATAGGCTGACTCTGTAAACCGCTTAGAGAGGGCTGTGAAAGCCCTTTGAAGCGGTATATAAGTCCAAGTGCTATTGCTATAGCTGATCAGCTGTTGCATTAGGAGTTCTGGTGGCACAGGGATTAGAATGTGGTATTGCAGGCTGACTCTGCCCACAGTCTGGAGTTCGATCCTGACTGGCTCAAGGTGAAGTCTAACTGCTATTGCTATTGCTATCTGAAACCGGAGGGAAAAAATAGAATTGTATACACAGCCCTTGTTTAGTGACCATAATGAGGAATAGCAACTCAGTTATTCAGGAAAGTGGTAGGGAAGCTAAAATACTGTTCTTGTGATCTGGCTTCAGCTTTCCTTTGCTTCACACACCTGTGAAGGTCGTAAAAGTGGGGATTAGTTGTAAAGTTACTCCTTGATCACCATCGAATTATGAGTGGTCCTACATGAGGCAGCCATTAAATGAGGACTATCAGTCATTGTTAGAAAAAGAAGAAAACATTTGAGCTATAATCCATTTTGAAGGTACTACTCCTTTTCCCATCTAATGTATTGTTTGTTTTCCTACTGTCAATGGGATGTCAAAATCAGGAAACTTTTGCACAGGACCATCACTGGATGTCACTCTTGAGCCAAACAATTTTCAAATGAGATTTGTTTGTTGGGAGAGGGAATTAATTTGCTCTAGGGATGTCAGGATGTTAGCTGGACAGTCAGTAATGCTTTAATTAATCATCCTCTATCTGATTGTAGTTAGAAGGAATTTGATTTAACATTTAACCGTCTGGTGATTTTAATTAGAGTGGGTAAGCCTTGCATCATCAGTTCTCACATGAAAGATTTCATCACCAACTGTCAAATTAACGATTTTGCAAGCCACATTACAGAAGATAAATTCCTACATTATGCAAAGTAAGCCTTTTTTTCCTCCACTTGATTATTGATGATGTTGAAATACAAATTCATAACAATCACAAAGAAGAGTATAAACTTTAATCTTTCACCCCGTCTGGAAATGCTGAAGAAAGCTGCAGAGAGTTTTATTTAGGGATCTACTCTCCAAGGTACTGTGCTTCTATTTTCTTACACACAAATAATCTAATGCACCAAGAAAAATAGATTTCACCCCATCTAAAACTAGATTTACAAGCATTTCAGCAGCTGCAACGAAGGAATGAAAACATGGTGCTTGGCTGGCTTCATCTGAGTTTATTGATTTAAGTTTTCTTTATTTAGATGCTGCCCATCTCACCCAAACCCTTTTCTCACTCACCATCTTTTTCTCCAAATTTTGCCCGGCGAGGTGAGGCTGATTATTCCTGCAGCCCTGTGCGTCGAAGTCCCACTTGCCTCAGGTTCTCATCCCCCTCCAAGTTGAGGATAATGAAGCCTATCCTAAAGATGATCCCTGATGCTCCTTCCAAAGCAGAACCTGACAGAAGAATAGAATAGAATGCAGAATAGAGTAGAAGGATAGAGAGAGATAGAATAGAATAGACCAGAGAATAGAGTAGAGAATAGAAGAATAGAGAGAGAATAGATTACACTATAGAGAGAATGGAATTTGAATGGAATGGAATAGAATAATGGAATGAAGAATTAGAATAGAGTAGAAGAATAAAGACAGACTATACTAGACTAGAATGGACTAGAGAATAGAATAAAGAATAGAGAGAGAATAGACTAGATTAGAGAGAATGGAATTAGAATGGAACAGAATAGAACAATGAAATGAAGAATTAGAGTAGAGTAGAGTAGAAGAATAGAGACTAGACTAGACTAGACTAGAATGGACTAGAGAATAGAATAGAGTAAAGAATAGAAGAATAGAGAGAATAGACTAGAGAGAATGGAATTAGAACAGAATAATGGAATGAAGAATTAGATTAGACTAGATTAAATTAGAATAGAATAAGGTAATGAAGAATTAGAATAGAGTAGAAGAATAAAGACAGACTATATTAGACTAGAATGGACTAGAGAATAGAATAAAGAATAAAGAGAGAATAGACTAAATTAGAGAGAGAATGGAATTAGAATGGAGCAGAATAGAATAATGAAATGAAGAATTAGAGTAGAGTAGAAGAATAGAGACAGACTAACTAGACTAGAACGGACTAGAGAATAGAATAGAGTAAAGAATAGAAGAATGGAGATAATAGACTAGAGAGAGAATGGAATTAGAACAGAATAATGGAACGAACAATTAGACTAGACTAGATTAAATTAGAATAGAATAATGGAAGGAAGAATTAGAATAGAATAAGAAACAAAATAAAGGAATAGGAAAGAAATAGAAATTTAAATAAAGAACTGAATAGGGAATGGTATAGCATAGCATGAGCTGGAGGGGACCTTGGAGGTCTTCTAGTCCAACCCCATATACACTCTTTCAGACAGGGGTCCCTTAAGGTCCCTTCCGTCCCTGTTCTTCTCTTTATCCATCCTGGCCTTCCTCGAGATGGGCTGGGTGGGGGCTCCTTTCTCTGGTCCCCCCCTCCCCTTACCCATCCCCACCCAAAGAAGGTGAGCAGCTGACACACACACACACACACACACCCAATCCTCCGCGACTATGATAAACACCGCCTGCCGATGCAGGACGCTTCCGGGTTCCCCCGTATTTTGCTTCCGGGGCGGAGGGTCACTTCCGGCGACGGAGGCGGCTGCCGCCCTGCTCTCGTAGTCCGGGACGGGGGGCGGGGCGGGGTGGAGGGGGAGAGCCCGAGTTGCTCCGGCTTCGCCAGCACCATGAGCGGTGAGTGGGGCTGCCGGTGGGTGGCGGGTTTTTTTTTTGGGGGGGGGGGTTCCCGCTCTCTGGCTGGTACCGAGGATGGGGGGCATGGAGGTGGAGGAGGAGGAGGAAGAGAGGAGGGGGCGCTCTGCACATGACCAGGAGCTCCCTCGCCCCTTAATTAATTAAGACACCCCCCGCTTAATCTTCCATCCCTTCTGCGCTCGGGGCTGTCAAAAGCTCCGCTGGTGCTTGAAACCCCTCCAAAGCTCCCCCGGCACTTGGCGTATGCTCAGAGGCACCCTTGTCCCCCAACTTCCCTTTTCGCTTCTTGCTTTGCTCGCTTTTTGGCTAGCCTTTGCGGGAACGTGGCAGGGCGCTCTGCACTCTCTCAGAGGCACTTTTTCCCTTGCTTGTAAACAGCAGTAGAGTTGGAAGGGACCTTGGAGGTCATCTAGTCCAACCCGCTGCTCTCTCCTGTACTAGGGATTCGAACCGCCGAGCTGTCGACCTTTCTGATCGACAAGCTCAGTGTCTTAGCCAATGAGCTATTCCTGTTGGGGAAAGGGATGGCAGGAAGCGCTCTGTACCGGCTCAGAGGCTCTCTTGCCATTTTTTTTGTAAGGGGGTTAACCAGCCTCGGGGCACTCTGTACGTGTTCATAGGCATTCTGGTTGTTTTCTTAGGTAATTGAGATTCTGGGCACTCTGCCTGCTCAGAGGCATTCTCTGCCAAGTTTTTTGGAAGGGGTTAAGGAGGTTTTGGGCACTCTTGTTGCCAGGGTCTCTGTCCATGTTATTATGGAGTGGATGTGGCCCTGGGCACTCTGTGCCTGCTCAGAGGCATTCTTCTAGTTTGCTTAAGGAGTTGAGTTTCTGGGCACTCTGTACCTGCTCAGAGGCTTTGCCAGTTTTCTTAACGGCTTGAAGAGACTCCGGACTCTTTATAGTAAGCTCTCTGTCAATATACTTCGGTTTCTCTTCTAATGGTATAAATCTTTTATCAATTTTCTTGCTGATGTGACTCTGGGCACTCTGCACCCACTCAGAGACTCTCTGCCACTTTTCTTAAGAGGTTAATGAAGCTTTAAGCACTCTGCGTTTGCTCAGAGTCTGCCAGTTTTCTTAAGGAGTTGACATGGTTATGGCCACTCACGACCTGTTCAGGGGCATCTTCCTATTTTTCTTTCGAAGGAGAGTTTTCAAAAGGCAACACGCCTTTCTTGGTTCTCCCCCCCCCCTGAAGACATTTCGCTTCTCCTCCAAGAATCTTCTTCAGTTGCGTTCAATTAGTTCAGTTCTTCAGAACTGAAGAAACTCCTTGGAGAAGAAGAGAAACATCTTCAAGGAGAAAAAAACCCCCAAGAAAGCCCAGTTGCCTTTCGAAAAAGCACTTTTGGGAAATCAGCCATGACCTGGCTGATTGAGAATCTCCATAGATATCCTCCTATTTCTCTTACTTCTTCGAGGTGTAACCCCTCCTGCGTCTTTCCAAGGGCTGTGATTGTTTTGCTGCAAAGAAGAATTAGAATATTATAAGATCTGGGATAAATTCTATCGATGGTTGGAAGACCCAAAATAAGCAATGACTAAGATTTATAGAATGGAGAGTAGAATTATGTATGAAATCCTAACAGTGAAAATGTATAAGACAGGAACAAAAGGAACATGGATGGAAATAGGATATCCTTATATTTGTAAATGCTGAATAGACCAATTGTAAATAAGTATGGTGGTTATAATACTTAACTTTATATTCTAGTATGTATGGCAAAGACACCGTGTCCAATGTTTTAATGTGTGTTTAATAAAAAACTTTTTAAAATAATAAAAAGAAAGAAAGTGAAAATGAAAGGTTAAGTCTTCTGTTAAACTTCAACTTGCTGTCTGAACTGGCCTTGAAACAGTTTTTCAGAGCTAAATGATGTGATGCTGGCGTGTTGGCTGCAAATTTCCTTTTTTATGCTGGAGATGGAGTGGATGTCAGGATGTGTAGTTACTTGGCATTAGAACTGCTCAAGCAGATTTTGTTTTTAATGAAACCATAAAGCGTGCACTCAGGCAGGAAATTCAGATTCATTTATTTGCACAATCACAAACGCATTCAGTTGCTTCTGATAGCTTCACATTTCACTACAGTTACTTTAAATATGTAGGGATGCGGTGGCTTAGTGGCTAAGACGCTGAGCTTGCCGATCAGAAAGGTTGGCAGTTCGAATTCCTAGCGCGGCGTAATGGAGTGAGCTCCCGTCACTTGTCCCAGCTTCTGCCAACCTAGCAGTTCAAAAGCACATTAAGAAATGCAAGTAGAAAAATAGGAGCCACCTTTGGTGGGAAGGGAACAGCATTCTGTGTGCCTTCGGCATTGAGTCATGGCGGCCACATGACCACGGAGACGTCTTCGGACAGCGCTGGCTCTTGGGCTTTGAAATGGAGATGAGCACCGCCCCCTAGAGTTGGGAACAACTAGCACATATATGCGAGCAGCATATAAATGTAATCAAATCAAAATCTTTGTCTTTATCTTACTTTAAATATTTGTTTACCTCTTGAGGGAATCGGCTGGAAAGGATCAACAGCATTTTTAAAAAATATTTTTAAAATTAATTTTATATTTATTACGTTTCTTAATGCTTAATAAACACTCTGTTGTCTGGGTATTTAAATTGCTTGACAATATAAACTCCCTTCTTACTTTTCACCCGTTTTTCCCAACCATTGGGTAAAATAAGTTCCATGTTTGATAATATTCTGAGTCTTCTTTCTGTTTGATTTTCAATGTAAGTCTATCCATTTGTGCACAATCTAATATCTTCTTAATTATCTCTTCATCTTGCGGTATTTTTTTTCACTTTTCCCATATTGTGCAAAAATAATCCTCGCTGCTGTTAAGGCCTGCGTGCACTCAGGCAGAAAATACAGATTCATTTATTTGCACACTCACAAACACTTTCAATCACTTTTGATAGCTTCACTTTTCACTACAGTTACTTTAAACATTTGTTTACCTCTTGAGGGAACAACCCCATTTTTGTGTGCCTGTTGTTGTATTTGAGTAACTTTGTTTCTTACGCTGACTTGATATTTTTACATTGCTGTGCTTAATGTTGCTTAGTAAGCAAACTTGCTTGTAGGAGAACGTGGATACTATCGTTTCAAATATCCTTTAACTCCCTCTGCAAATGGACTGGCGTAGCTGAATCCCATCTGTTACTTTAGGAAAATATCTGGATCTCAGTAGAATTTTTTTTAAAAAAAAGCTTGCCTTTTGAAAGAAAAACTTAGGTTTGCAAGCATGCTGTTATTACATTACAGTTTAAATGACTTTCCTCCTAGCTTCCATTTAGAATATATCAGAATATCACTGTGGTATCCATAACACCAACTGAGAAGCAGTGGCTTAGAAGATGCTCTTAATTAAACACTTCATGCGTTTAATCCTCCCCCCTTCTGTTATATTGAAAATTAACATCTGTTGGCAAACAGCCTTAATTCCTTACTTCCTTTTTACCACATATCAAGAAGAGAATCTCGTGGGAACTGAGGGATTTTTGACAATGGAGATATATCCCTAATATAATTTTGCAAGTCATGTACTCTGGAGCAGCAATTATTCATCTAAACACAACAATTTGATACCTGTACTTTGTGTAGAGTCACCTAATGCACTCTAGCTGAATTGTTGATGTGTTGAGGCTTGTTGAGGAATAAAATGGGCAGCAGCTGAGTAAGGATGAAAAGTAGTAGACAGAAATTTGATATCAGAAATGACTGCCCTTTCTTTCCTTCCCCCCTACCTCCCTGCTTCCTTGAAATCTTTAGGGAATAATTGGTGATTTATATAGAAATAAGCTCGGGCCAGGAGTCCAAAGTTGGAATGTGTAGTTCTCAGGAATCGGACGAGTGTGACAGAATGCAAAATGAGCAACTTAGCTAACGGACGCTGGGGAACGGAATGGATGTTTCTGATTATTCAGCCATTATTAACAATCTCCATAAAGGCTGATTAGGTTTTTGCTTCGCAATCTTTCTTGTTCTACTTGAAACCCCCATAGATTAATTCTGAGACACTTCAACATGTAGAAGTTGCTATACATTTTGCCTGTGTGTATGTATATATATATGGTTAGCTGATGAGTCCCCTCGGGGAAAAGGGCGGCATAGAAATATAATAAATTCAATTCAATTCAATGAGAGCTAAATAGCTTGAAATAGATCTATACTAGTCTCCCTTTATTTATTTATCAGCACAAATACAACAAAATGTAACAAAAAGGCAACAGTAAAAATATTGAGTTTCTGCCTGGATGGTCTCTTGTGACGAGCCGAAGGACAGAGAATGAAAGTAGTGACCTTCCTCCCATATTTGGGCATACCGGGGGTTGTAAAAGAAATCTAATAGATATCTTTCACCCTGGCTTCGCTGATAATAAAATAAAAATAAAATAAATAATGGATAAGAGCCTGTGGCCTAATGGCTAAGAAGTCTGCCTAGTATGTAATATAGCCCAGGTTCAAATCCCAGTAAGGGTATGGCTAGCTGATGAGAGCTAAATAGCTTGAAATAGATCTATACTAGTCTCCCTTTATTTATTTATCAGCACAAATATACATATACATATACATCATATACATATACATACATACATACATACATACATACATACATACATACATACATATATTGCAGTTCCCATAGACCAGTGGTCACCCACTGGTGGTCCGCAGGAAAATTATTTGCATTTTTTTATATTGCACTAAATCAGGGGTCCTCCAACTACGCCCCCCCCCCAGCCCGGATACGTGCAATTAACATTTGAGTTGCTACAGAGTTCAGTTTTGAAGACTACCTGTCGTTGACCTTCGGGAATAGCATCCCACAGACAAGCTGTGCCATGTCGGGTTTTAAAGGCGATGATTTTAGTATAACTTAACCAAGGCTGCTCTTGGCTGAATAAGAATTGAGAAAAGGACACGTGAGATTGTGGGGTGAGAACTCCTGCATGTGTTCACTCAGATCTTATGGAATATGCTGCCTTGTGTAGTTTCACCAATTAAAAAAAAAACGGGGAGGAAAAGTGATATTGAATGTAGTATCCTTTATGAAGGGATGCGGTGGCTCAGTGTTCCCCCTAGAGCCAGGAACAACTAGCACACATGTCCAGGGGAAACTTTACCTTTATTAACTTGCAGTATCCTTTAAAATGTTTTGGACTTTAGACAGCTGGTATTTTCTTCTGGGATAATATGAACTGTTAAGGTTTTATTTCACACTTGGAATGCTGCATTCTGTTTTGGTCGCCACGATGTAGAAAAGATGTGTAGACTCTAGAAACAGTGCAGAGAAGAGCAACAAAGATGATTGGGGGGCTGGAGCCTAAAACATATGAAGAACGGTTGCAGGAACTGGGTGTGTCTAGTCTAATAGAAAGAAGGACTAGGGGAGACATGATAGCAGTCTTCCAATATCTCAGGGGTTGCCACAAAGAAGAGGGAGTCAAGCTATTCTCCAAAGCACCCGAGGGTAGGACAAGAAGCAATGGGTGGAAACTAATCAAAGAGAGAAGCAACTTAGAACTGAGGAGAAATTTCCTGACAGTGAGAACAATTAATCAGTGGAACAGCTTGCCTCCAGAAGTTGTGAATGCCCCAACACTGGAAGCCTTTAAGAAGATGTTGGATAGCCATTTGTTTGAAGTGGTGTAGGGTTTCCTGCCTAGGCAGGGGGTTGGACTAGAAGACCTCCAAGGTCCCTTCCAACTCTGCTATCGTATTGTATTATTCAAGACTATTCATGTTTCATTTTGCTTCTTGATAATCCTTTCGCCTCTGCTCCAAGATGGGCACCCAAGCCTGTTATTAGAAGTGGATTATGGGGCTAGAAATCTGCACTTCTCAATAAATGGCAAATGCACAACATTTCTTTCTGCAATATATCAAGCGTGCCAACTAACCTTCTCACTTTTGCTTACTCTGGTTGTGTTATGGTGCTCTCTCTCTCTCTCTCTGTCTGTCTCTCCCTCCATCCCTGCGTGTCTTGTGTGTGTGTGTTTGTAGAGATTGTTCAATTAGCTTCCAAGGAACTGGGATTGTTTAGGATAGGGATCATCAACCTTAAACATTCAAACAGCACAAAGGTCCTAACGGGAAACACCCCCCCCGACCCCCAGTTCAATTCTGAAGCCGACCGGAAGTCCAGTTCCCCCACCATAGAGTCTCCTCCTAGCACGGCGTCCTTTTCCCTCTGCTGACCAGAAATCTGGTTTCCCCCACCATAGAGTCTCCTCCTAGCACTGCATCCTTTTTTCTCTATCTGTCCTAACCAAAAGCCCTATCAATTGTGGAGCCGATCGGTGACAGGGAGCCACAGCAGAGGGATGAAAAAGCCACATGCGGCTCCAGAGCCACAGGTTGCTGACCCCTGGTTTAGGAGAAAAGGAAAAAAAAACCAGTTTTGCCAAGTCGTGTTTCATTCATTCTCCCCTCGCTGGAAATGGGAAGAATATTTAAGATATCATAACACGTGTGTGTTCTTGAATTTTAGGGCTGCAGAACAGTGTTGACCGAAGACAGTTTTTACTTGAGCGCTTACTGGATGCGGTTAAACAGGTGAGAAATGGAAAGTTCACCTGTTTGAAGTTACGATGATATGGGGGGGGGGGGGGGAAGTGTCTTCTGTCCAATTCTCGCACTTAAAAAATTTGCAGCATTTCCTGCTTTTCCTTTCTTTTTAAAAAAAAATAATTGTTTATTTATGATTTCAATGAGGGCGTTTTGGTTATTTTCATTATTATTATTATTATTATTATTATTATTATTATACAATTGTATCACAGCGGCCAGTTGTTTCGCCGGATTTGGCATTGGTTACTAGTCGGGCACCACCCAGCGGTATTATTATATATTATTTTCGTAATATGCGTGCAGATCCAAGCAGTGCGGCTTTTTGCATTTGACTGATGGTGATTTTGTCAATTTTTAACTGTTTCAAATGTAATTCCAGTGCTTTTGGAATAGCACCCAGTGTGCCAATTACCACTGGGATTACCACTGCTGGTTTGTGCCACAGTCGTTGAATTTCGATTTTTAAGTCCTGGTATTTTGCGATTTTTTCATGTTCCTTCTCGGCGACCCTGCTATCACCTGGTATTGCAATGTCTATGATTGTGACTTTATTTTTTTCTCAACCAGTGTGATGTCTGGTGTATTATGCTCCAGTATTATTATTATTACTATTATTATTTAATATACATTTATATCATCTTTGCTACAATTCTACATCTTTTAAATATCCATTATGTTTCTTTTATCTATACATATATGCCTTATGCATCTGTGTGTATGTGTGTGTGTGTGTATTCTATTTCCCTGAAAATAAGTCCTCCCCTGAAAATAAGCCCTCCCCAAAAATATTGCAACACAGCAGCAGCCATGAGGTGACCAAAATTTTGAATTTTACTGTTACTATCTTCCTTCCGTCGTGCAAACTGCCCAGTCACATGACCCCCCACAGCCACGCCCACAAAGCCACACCCACAGAACCAGTAGTAAAAAAATTTGAATTCCACCACTGGGTGGGGGGCACTGAGGATCAGTTTGTAGCACCAAGGGGGGTGGGCTGAAAAAGTTTGGGAACCACTGGTATACACAGACAGATAGACAGACAGACAGACACACGCACACACACACACATACATTTTTACATATCTTCTATCTCTATTAATTCCATACAATACATCTTTTTTATACATGTGATCATATTTCATACTATTTTTATATGCAATATATTTTTCCCTCTTGCTAATTCTGCAGTTTTGTATTTGTATCACGCTTTTCTTTCCTTGTTGTTTTTTTTTAAAAAAATAATAATTCTGGTGTTTAAAATTGTACGTGTGCAAACTGTTAAGTACATGAAAGTTAATCCCAGCCTCTTCGTTGTTAACGCACACACATTGCCTTACAGTGCCAGATCCGATTTGGGGGAAGGAAAGAGATCGCTTCTGATTCAGACAGCAGGTAAGTTGGAAATAGCATGAATTTATTTTTATTTTTGAATGAGAAATTCCATCTGCAGGCGTTTGACGATGGGCATGAACTCCCAAGTGAGACTGAGAGCCTCCGCAATGGAGGAGGATCACCTGTGCTTTTCAGTGCCTTATTTTGTATTCCTCAACCAAATCTGTCCATGATTATTGTTGGTTGGGGATGTGATTTCTTCCCTGTTCTGGCAGAAACTTGTTCTGACCGAGGCTTCCCGAGAGCATTTTGTCCCAACAAAAACCCCTTTTTTATTCATTGACTGTGAATTCTGCTCATTCACATCCTGCAAAGTCTTTCAAGGGAGGATTTACAATCACAGACCTTATCTGGCTTGGAGAGCTGCCAGACCGATATCTGCAAAACTTGACAAGGAGCCTCGGAGAGTCACCAACCATTTAAGCGGATTATTATGGGAATCCCTTGAAAGGTATTATACAGCAGGGAATTTATCTTACGTGTGCAGAGAGAGAGAGAGAGAAAAGGGATTATATCTCTGCACCTCCTTGCAAATTCTTATGGGGGGCCAGGGTGGATTTCTTTTAAATGAAGTCGATTGAAATCACGATTGAAATCACTAATAAAAAGGCTTAATTCAAATCAATTCGGAAATCATTATTTTTAAAGAGCAACTATCCTCTCTGTCCCACATCGGATTCTCCTCTGTCCCGCTGTTGATTCACCGACAGTCCCAATATTGCAGAATAGACAGCTATTCTTACCTAACTTAAGCTCCATTTCATGCGGAATAAACTAAAATATGAATGTAAACTTAAATAGAAAACTATCATTAGGTAGAATTTTACTCCAAAAGTAGTTTATTAAAATTTTTGATACAAAATAAAAAAAAAATCCAAATTAAATTTAAAAAAAAAAAACAGATTTCATTTACTGTATTTTTCGGAGTATAAGACGCACCTTTTTCCCTCAAAAAAGAGACTGAAAATCTGGGTGCATCTTATACACTGAATACAGCATTTTTTGCCTCCTGAAGCTCCACCTCCACCAAAATGACCATGCATAGCGTTTTGGAGGCTTCCAAAGAGCTCCTGGGGGCTGGGGAGGGCAGAAATGAGCGAAAAATGAGCCTTTTTTGCTCAATTTTGCCTCCCCCGCATTCTACAAGCCTCCTAAAGGCTATTCATGCCCTTATTTTGAAAATAAAAAGGGGCCATTTTGGGGAGATCTGCAGAGTGTAAAACCCTTTTTTTTAAAAAATTGCCTCTTCAAAATCTTGGTGCGTCTTATACTCCGAAAAATGCGGTGCTTATTTTTTTAAAAAATTGATTTTTATCCACCCTGGCAGGGGCTCTGGGCCCCCCGATTTCCACTGAGCTTTGAGGAAGTTGATGTAAGAAGTTTTCACACCCTGCAGTTTCTCTTCTCTGATTTTGGGGTTAGGGACCTAACGCTTACCAGTAATTTTTAGGGGATTCCTGTTGTTATGGTGTGGTTGCATCCCATCTGTTTCTCCAGAAAAGCAACTGTGCTTTGAAATCTCGTTCCTCTTCTTCTTCTGTTTCCTTTTCACGTCAGGACTATTATAAAATGAAGCTGCAGGGACGAGGCAGTTTATGCCTTGCCGTGCATATTCAGTGTTTAGAAAACTTTCAAGTCCTTGATAAGAAATCTATACACAGAATTAGGAAGGGAGGTTTTTTGCCCCCCCAAGTTTTTATTTTTATTTTGTTTTAATACAGTTTTACGCATATTATAGAAACAAAGTGTTGACTGGATCTTCCCTGTTACGTCCTCTCATTTACATGATCCATTTTACATCACACCTTGGTTTCCACTTTCAGCCAAAGTACTTCCTTCCATTATTTTCCTTTTTTTATATACTCAATTGCCCCCTCAAAAATTGCACCAAATTATCGTTTCAAAATTCTCTATTGGTCTATTTTACTATAAACAATATATATCCTCTAGTTACGTTTTGATGTAGAGAGCATTTCTTTCACTTTTTTTTTGCAATTAACAATATATTATGCTTTCTTTATTTCTTCATTAGTTGCATAACAATATCAATCATACTACTATTCCCTTCAATCCACTAATACAAATCTTTTTCTCAGGAAGAGAGGATTGTAGCTGTGGAGCGGGAATTACCCTTGATTATCTTCACTGAATATGTGGTTTGAATGTTTTCCTTCCTGAAACTGAGCAAAAGAGAGAAGGGACTTTCCTTTCTCATCCTAGGCTGGTGTTTCTCATCTCTGAGAACTTTGGCCTATAGCCAGCATAGCTTTCAGCAGAGTCGGACAGTGAGGAGGTTGGGGAGGAACATGGGCCAGTCCTGGGGCTGAGGATAGCTCTGACGAGGGCTCTGCGTTGGAGGCAGAGAGGGAGCTAGACAGCAGTGAGGCAGAGGAACAGCTGGAGCCTGTTCCCAGTGTGCACATATGCAGAGCTGCCAGAAGACAAGAACAAGTAAGAAAGGAGGGTCGACTTGGGAGTAAAGCCACACCTTGGAGGTGATTGGCCCCTCCTATAGGAAACAAAAGAGGAGCGAATGGGGAGGGGGCTTTTGCAGGAAACAATTTGTTCCTTCGGTCGTTTTAAGAGTGGAAAGTTCTGTTTGTGACTATAAGAGACTCTGTGCCAAGTTTCGCCTTGCCCTGCGTTTGGAAACTAGTTACCTGGCAGCTCTCCAAGCGAGATAAGGTTTGTGTTGATAAACATTCCTCTGAAAGACTGTTTATTAAGCCTTGCGCACTGTGAATGAAAGGAATTCACAGTGGTGTAAATAAAAGAGGTTTTTAAGGAAACCTAAGTCAGAACACCAATGCAAAGAGGAAACATGCCAGCAGTTTGGGGAGAGGCGTCATGCTGACCATGCCCACCAAGTTGCCCCCCTGCCCCCCAAAGTCAACTACAGCCCTGATGCGGCTCCCAATGAAATTGAGTTTGATACCCCTGCCTTAGGACATATTGAAAAAGTACTTCTCCCCCCCCCCTCTCTCCCAACATAAAACCATGGAAGGAGGATTCTCTTAATCCTGCCCACGATGCCCGTTTGATAGTTTATTGTGCCTCCCGTGGGATGTTTTCCCACCCTAAGCTTGAACCCCTGCGCCACCTTGGCATCAGCAGGCGCCGGTTCACCCCTCTTGCCTTTGCAAATTAGCTCTCGGTCTCCGCTTCCTTCCATTTTGCACAGCGTTTCCCATTCAATCTGTTTTCCAGAGTTACGTGCCTCTGTGCGCAGTTCGAGTCCGTCCTTCAGCATGGTTTAAAGAGGACCCGGGGTTTAGCGTTAACCGCCGCCGCCATCAAGCAAGTCACCGGTTTCTCCACTAAAACGGAAATGGGTAAATGCAGCCTTTTAAGCATGCTTGCCTCTTCCTTAACAATGCTTCGGCAGTCTTTCTTCCGTGCGTGAATTGTGGGAGTTGAAGTCCGGATGTGATTTCTGGGAATTCTGGGAGTTGAAGTCCACACATCATAGAGTAGCTGGCTAGGAAATTCTTCCAACACATCTTAAAACCTCCAAAGGTTGAGAAACACTGTCCTAATGCGATTGGCTGTGGGCCCTTTTAAATTTTACTGCTATTATATGAGATCAACTCCGCATTGGTGACAGGAAGGGCATCTGGCCAGTCATCACTCAGCTCCATTCAGTTGCCCAGACTCCACAAGGGATTATGGAGCCATTAAAAGATGATGGATTATGATTTTCAACTTTTTTTTTTTAACGATTTGAGATTTATAACAGTGGCAGTGGATAGGTATTGGGACACGGTAGCACAATGGCTAAGATGCTGAGCTTGTCAATCAGAAAGGTCGGCGGTTCGAATCCCTAGCGCCTCGTAACGGGGTGAGCTCCCGTTCCTTGTCCTGGCTTCTGCCAACCTTGCAATTCGAAAGCACGTAAAAAATGCAAGTAGAAAAATAGGGACCATCTTTGGTGGGAAGGTATTGTGGCCCAACAGGAGCCGTTGGAGCTGCCACCAGACTCCAACAGCGAGGGGCCCTCTGAGTCGGCTCTGGAGGATGTGGAGGACCCTGGACAGGGTTCCGACTCCGAGCAGGGCGCAGAGAGGCTGGTTGGCCACCAGGAGGCACCTGAGCCTTGGACCAGTGGGGAGGAGACAAGGGAGAGTGATCCGGACGCCAGTAGTGAGTTGTTCCTGGATGCACGCCATCGAAGAGCTAATAGGCATAAGGAACAGTTGCACAGTTACAGGAGGTAATTGCACTCAGCTGGTGGTCATTAGGCTCCTCTCCAGACTATAAAAAGACTACTTGTGCACATGCCCCTCTTTGCAGAAGTCAACACATTGACTAAAAATTGGAGGACTTTTGTAACTACCTTGGCAGGCTGGATTGCTGCCAAGGTTTGTCTGAGTTGCTGCCAAGGTCCTTATCTGTTTGTTATGCTTGGCTTTTAGCCACCGAGGTTTTAGTTACTTGCTATTAAAGTACATTCCAGTTAAGTTTGTCTCGGCATTCGTTACAGAACAGAGGAGGGGGTCAGAACAGAAGGTAACAGTGTTCCGTGCATCTTTGGCAGCCACATGACCACAGAGATGTCTTCGGACAGGGCTGGCTCTCTTTGGCTTTGAAACGGAGATGAGCACTGCCCTCTAGAGTCGGGAACGACTAGCACATATGTGCGAGGGGAACCTTTACCTATAAGTATTGGGAATATAGAAATTGATTGATTGAGGGTTCTGTGGTCTCCATCCATTCTTCGCTGCCCAGAGTTGTGATATTGAGATGGGTAGACAAAACATCAAGCGTACTTACGAATCTACATTTTTCCTCCCCAGAATCCATATTCTGGTATTATGTGAAAGAAGTTCTTAATAAACATGAACTGCAACGTTTCTATTCTCTGAGGAATATCACTACGGATACGGGGCGAGGCCGGGCTTGGCTACGCTGTGCTCTCAATGAACATTCTCTAGAAAGATATTTGCACATGTTGCTCGCAGATAAAAACCATCTTAGGTAAGTTTTCTAAATGCTCTTCTTCACGGGGGAAGGTTTTGAAAGGGAGTGGAGTTGGTGGGGCGCAGGTGGAGGCGGAGCTTGGTTGTTTTCTGGCAGATGTTTTATTACCCAAATAGGTAACATCATCAGTGTTAGAAGGGAGTGGAGTTGGGAAGGAGGCAGTAGGAGGCAGAGGAGGTGGAGCTTGGTTGTTTTCTGGCAGATGTTTCATTACCAAACTAGATGACAGCAATACTACTACTACTACTACTACTACTACTACTACTAATAACAATAATAATAATAATAATAATAAATGGACATCATACATCTTAAGAAGGTACTTGGTTGATACCTAGGATGCTGGTAGCAACCCGTATCAACCATTAGCACCAGTCAGTGATATTTGTAATGAATTTTGAACGTTCAATTGACTGAGTTTCATGTTTAATGGACAAAGTAAATAATAATAATAATTATTATCAATAATAATAGTTGAAAAGAAAAAAGTATGGTTCATTGACATTGCAATACCTGGAGATGCACGAATTGAAGATAAACAGCAAGAAAAAATCACAAAGTACCGGGACTTGCAAATTGAAGTTGAGCGACCGTAGAAAAAGAAATCGTCTATTGTCCCAATTGTAATTGGAGCCCTTGGAGCAATACCTAAAGGGCTACCTCGCTATTTGGAAATTCTAAATTTTCCGGACTTGAACATTCTGAGTTTACAAAAAACCACCCTACTTGGAACAGCTTATATCTTCCGATGTTACCTTAACAGTTCCTAGGTCCTTGGTTAGGACTCGAGCTGTTGAGCTACCAACCAGCCCCAAAGGCTGTGAATGTCACCAAAGATTAAAATAATAATAATAATAATAATAATAATAATAATAATAATAATAATAAATGGACACCATACATCTTAAGAAGGTACGTGATTGATACCTAGGACGCTGGCAGCAACCCGTATCAACCATTACCACCAGTCAATGGTATTTGTGATGCATTTTTGAATGTTCAGTTGGCTGAGTTTCATGTTTAATGAATAAAACAGATAGTCGTTTGTCTGAAATTGTACTGGATCTCCTGCCATGAGCAAAGATTCAGACTAGAAATCCTCCCAAGCTCCTACTACAGATAGTCCTTGACTTATGACAGTTGAGCCCAAAATTTCCACTGCTAAGCAAGACAGTTGTTACTACTTTTCTTTTTAACCCTGCCTTTTGTCTTCAGTGTCTTCTATGAAGACTGGTCCTTCTTGATGGATGAGGAACGATCCAGTATGATTCCCACCATGGCAGCTGGTAAGCGTGGCCCAATGTCCTAGGCAGCTTTAAAAGCTTCTGGGTTCGTTCGTTGTCCAGCTATGATTTAAGCAAATCATTTAAGCTGTTAACTTTATTTTATATATTTACTAGCTGATAACCCAGCATTACCCGGGTATTTATGTATCCCAACCCTGTATTAGACAGGTATGGTCATGTCAAGTGGCAACGTAAGCATGGAATGGGCTGTCCTCCCTCCTTCCAGGAACGTCGCCTGAAGTGGCGATGGCAAGAGCAACTTCTCCCTGAGCCCTGATTTCGGCGACGATTAAATTAGTTAAAAGTGGTTTCCCTCTGCCCCCTGAAGCATAATTTCTAATGTTAGATTTTCCCCTTTACCAGAGGGAGCCCCCTTGTAGAATACTGTGCAGCTGTTACCATGCCAACTCCACTGTGCTGCACAGTAGAAGCCATTTTAAGATAGTACAGTAGAAGCTATTTTAAGGCACAACAGGCTGTATCTTAACAGAACACATGTCCCGATGGGTGTTAGGGGTGTCTTATCGCTACAGTATTTGTTTCCAGAGACTAAGTCATCTGTTTGCCAAATTTGGTTGAAATTGTTGTAGGCGTTCCAGAGTTATGCTGGAATATACACACATACATACGTACATACAGACATACAGACAGAGCGATAGAAGAAGATAGAAGAAATATACATACATACATACATACATACATTGCATTTGTGCTGATAAATAGTATGCTCCCTCCCATATTTGGGCATACCAGGGGTTGTGACACAATATATACATATATTCAGGATAGATAGATAGATAGATAGATAGATAGATGATAGATAGATACTGTAAGATAGATATAGATACGGTAGATAGATAGATCGATAGATGATAGATAGACAGATAGATGATAGATAGATAATAGATAGATAGATACTATAGATAGATAGATAGATAGATAGATAGATAGATAGATAGATAGATAGATAGAGGTAGATACTGTAAGATAGATAGATACTGTAGATAGATAGATACTGTAGATAGATAGATAGATAGATAGATAGATAGAGAGAGAGAGAGAGAGAGAGAGAGAGAGAGAGATAGGTAGATACTGTAAGATAGATAGATATAGATATAGATATAGATATAGATAGATAGATAGATAGATAGATAGATAGATAGATAGATAGATAGATAGATAGATATTGATTGATGATTCTTGTATGGAATAGTCCCATTCAAGTCCATATAGGCTGACCTAAAATATTGTTTTTTTTTCTTGTTTCTGCTTTATCCGAAGGGTTGAACTCTATTCTTTTTGCAATCAACATCGATAATAAGGATTTAAATGGACCAAGCAAATGCCCCCCCTCAGTCTCTGACCTTCTCAAGGAATCGACCCAGAACGTGACCTCGTTGCTGAAGGAATCCACCCAAGGCGTCAGCACCCTCTTCCGGGAGATCACGTCTTCATCCCCTGTTTCCATGCTCATCAAGTCCGATCAAGATGCTGACCTGCTACCTATTTTATCGAAGAGCGTCAGCGGTGGTATGTGCTCTTCACTTAAGGACCGGTGGCTTAGTGACTGTTTAAAGTTAGAATGACCCCCCTCCCCTCCCCAAAGTCACTTATGACCAGGTTCCGAAATTCTGACTGCTGCACAGGCAACCCTCCCCGCCCCCCCGCCATCCCACAATTGCATTATCAACATTTGGCAACCGGCTAATGTTGATGGCTCCTTGCAGGGTTCTGCAGTGATGTGATCGTAATTTACAATGTATTTTGCCAGTTTCTTGTTTCACTTAATGACCATGATGCTTGCTTCATGATTGCCACACAAAAAGTAATAAATTGAGGTCAGGTCACGTTTACATACAGGGGTGGGATTGAAAATTTTTAGCAACCAGTTCTCTGCCCAGGTGCTGGGTGGGCATGGCCATGGTGGGGGGCGTGGCCTACGCAGCCTGCACAGCTTGTGTGTGTGTGTATGTGTGTGTTTGCACTCTTCCTCAGGCTCTGGAGGCTTTTCTCGAGCCTCGGGGAGGGTGAAAATGCCTTCCCTGGGCTCCGGAGGCCGGAAACTGGCTAGTTTCCGGACTTTCAGAACTTATTTATTTATTTATTTATTTATTTATTTATTTATTTATTTATTTATTTATTTATTTATTTGTACGATTTATAGGCCGCCCAATCCTGGATGACTCCGGGCAGCTTACAACAAAGCAAAAAAGAAATAATAAAAATGAAAATAAAAACAAGTTAAAATCAACGCACATACATTCGTTGTGATCGGGGCTGGACCTCAACAATGAGGTCAACAGCCCCAGGCCTGCCGGAATAGCCAGGTTTTAACAGCTTTTCTGAAGGCCATGAGAGTGGGTAAGGTCCAGATTTCTGGGGGTAGCTCCGTGGCACGACAAAACCGTGCTTGACTAAAGCGCGCCCGATTAAACCGCATCGCTGACGTCATCAACAGGGCGACAACAGCAAGCGCGGAGAAAGAAGGGCGCTTTAAATAGCGCTTTGAAAGCAAACCTAAGGGTTAGGTTTAGGGTTAGCTTTAGGGTTAGGTTTAGGGTTAGGTTAAGGATTAGGGTTAGGTTTAGGGTTAGGTTAAGGGTTAGGTTTAGGGTTAGGTTTAGGGTTAGGTTAAGGGTTAGGTTTAGGATTAGGTTTAGGGGGGTTAGGTTTAGGGGTTAATTTTAGGTTTAGCGTTTACAGCGTGCTTCTGTCTCCGCGCTGTTGTCGCCCTGTGATGACGTCAGCTACGCGGTTTCGTCGAGCACGCTTTAGTCGAACACGGTTTTGTGGTGGAACCGGGTAGCTCATTCCAAAGTATCGGAGCAGCCACAGAGAAGGCCCTCCTCTGGAACTTTCGGAACTTCCGGTAGGCCCGTTTTTAGCCCTCCCAAAGCCCCTGCGCGGGCTCTGCACTTACCTGGCATCCAAAACAGGCCTTATGGAATCTCCTGGAAGGGGCGGGGTGGGGTTAGTGGGTGCCAGCCACTCCTTTCAAATACCGGTTTGGTGAACCAGATGTAAAATTAGCATCCGATTCTCCCGAACTGGTCTGAACCAGCTGAATCCCATCCTATTTACATATACATATAGATATTGAGAATTATCCTAAAAATACGAGTTCCAGGTGTAGTTATAAAAGAAGAAACAGACATTGCGACCTCCGGAATTTTAAATATATATCGCTCACTTCTGTTTCGTTGGCCACTGCTAATATCGTCAGAGTGTAAAAACCATTAAAGAGATATCTGCCTTTATACACTATTAATCAATTTGGCCATTGCACCCATGTTAGGCTGATCCACCCGCCTCCTACCTGTAATTAGCTTTGCTGTTTTTACATCAGGCATGTTAATCGATGCTCCTATTCCCTTCTCTCCTATTGAGCACAGCTTGAGCTGCTCATCCCCAGGGAATAATGCTGAGCTGTCTAATGTTGCTTTAATAGCATTCTCTGTATACATACACGTAATGGGATTCAAATAATTTAACAACTGGTTCTCTGCCCTAATGATTTCTTCCAGCAACCAGTTCACAAAACTGTTCAGAAAGTTAACCAGTTCTCCCGAAGTAGTGCGAACTGGCTGAATCCCACCACTGATAGACATACACACATATACACAACGTATACATACATATACACACATATACATACATATGCAAATAAATATATCTCTCTCTCTCTCTCTCACACACACACACACACACACACACAAATAAAAATCAGAGATTGGGATCCATGGTATTGGACCTGGGTACTTGAGAGACCGCCTGCTGCCAATTACCTCCACTAGACCGATTAGATCCCACAGATTAGGCCTCCTCCGAATTCCATCTGCCGGCCAGTGTCGACTGGCGACTACCCGGAGGAGAGCCTTCTCCGTGGCCGCTCCGACCCTCTGGAACGAACTCCCCGTGGAGATTCGAATCCTCTCCACCCTCCAGGCCTTCCGCAAAGCCCTTAAAACCTGGCTGTTCCGACAGGCCTGGGGCTAAAGAACTGTTGCCCCCGTCTCGAATTGGTATGACTGCTGTGTGTTTTTAATTATGCATTGTTTTGTGTTGTTTTTTAATTTTTTGTTTGTATCCCCCTTCCCTGGTTGAGTTGTGAGCCGCCCTGAGTCCCCTTCGGGGGAAAAGGGCGGCATATAAATAAAATCAACATTCAACATTCAACATCCAGCCAGTTTTCATAGGTTGAAGGAGAGAATGCAGCTTTAATATCCTGCTTCTACGAATTGGCTAGACCAAGATTTTTCTGACAAAAAGATAGTTTATTGCCCTGTGATTAAAGCATTCAACCACAAGTTAACCCCTTGAACTCAATTTGGACACCCCACAAAACCTGATTTCAACGTGGCTTAAAACGAGAGTTTGAAAATAGTAGAGCAGTCTTTTACCCTGCAGGGTCTTTGACTCGAGGATGGGGTATCCAACCTCGGCAGCTTTTTAAGACCCCGTGAACTTCGGCTCCCAGGATTCAATTCCCAGCATGGCTGGCTGGGGAATTCTGGGAGTTGAAGTCCACAGGTCTTAAAAGTTGCCAAGGTTGGTAAAATTTACACAAGCCCAAAATTTGAGAGAGAACTTTTATAAGATGTTTTATAGATGGCATTTGGATCCTAAAAAACTGGCCTGTATGTATCCGAATTTACAACCTAAATGCTGGAGATGTGATTGTCTCGATGCTACATACTATCATATATGGTGGACTTGTAAAAAGGTAAAAAGCATTTTGGATAAAAATATGGTGGATTATGCAATAATCCACAGTCATAGCAGGGAGAGGCAGATATGGCGGGGACTTTAGGGCAGGCCATCATCGGGGAAGGAGGGCTCGCTGTGTCATAGAGATCCCTCCTTCCGGCCCTAGGAGTCCCACTCCAAGGTCAGATGGCGCGAGTAATCAGGACCCTGGTCTCAGGCTGCTGTCGCTAAATGCCAGGTCTGTCGTTCATAAGGCCCCCCTCATCCGGGACTTGATAACTGATGAAGGTGCAGACCTGGCATGTATTACTGAAACATGGCTGGGCACCGAGGGAGGAGTCCCCCTCGTTGAGATATGCCCAGCCGGATTTCAGGTGCTGCATCAGCCGAGAGCCCAGGGAAGGGGTGGCGGTGTGGCTATTGTAGTCCGGGAGTCTTTAGTACCTCGTAGGATCCCTGCTCCGGAGCTTGTCGGGTGTGAGTCCCTGCTGGTGAAGCTGGACCTCAAGGGTCAAGTGGGCTGCTGCTTACGTACCTGCCTCCCAACTGCGTTGCAGCAGCCCTCCCCTCGCTCCTCGAGTCAGTAGCCGAGCTAGCAGTTGAGTTCCCTAGACTTATGGTTCTGGGGGACTTCAACTTGCCTTCGCTCGGTGAACACTCTGATGGAGCGCAGGAGTTCATGGCTTCCATGACAGCCATGGGCTTGACTCAGGTAATTCGAGGCCCAACTCACTCAGCGGGTCACACACTTGACCTCGTATTCCTCTCGGAGCAGTGGAGTTACGATCTTGGTCTGAGGGTTAATGAGATCATACCCCTGTCGTGGTCAGACCACTACCTACTGAGGCTAGACTTCCGGAGGCCAAACCCCCACCGTAGGAAGGAGGAACCGACCAGCTGGTTCCGCCCCAAGCGACTGATGGATCCTGTTAGGTTCCAGACGGAGCTTGGGGTTATTCCTGATACCCTCGCCCACAGTTCGGTGGAGACCCTCGTCGCTGCCTGGCACTCGGCAGCTTCGGAGTCTCTAGACCGGATTGCGCCACTACGGCCCCTCCGGGTCAGCGGCCCCCGGAGGCCTCCTTGGTTCACTGAGGAGCTCCGGGAGATAAAGCGCCGGAGGAGACGCCTAGAGCACTTGTGGAGGTCTGATAGGTCCGAGTCGAAGCGGGCACTTTTAACAGCATGCACCAAGGAGTATATTCGGACTCTAAGAACAGCAAAAAGAACATATATTGCCTCCTTGGTAGCGTCCGCCGAGTCCCGCCCAGCCGCCCTGTTTAGGATAACCCGCTCCCTCCTAAATAGGAGGGAGACGGGGGGCCCCTTACAGGGTAAGGCTGAGGAGTATGTCCAGTTCTTGGCGGACAAAGTTGCCCGGTTTCGAGCGGACCTGGACTCCACCCCAGTAGATCCAGCCGGGACACAAGGGGAAGACTTGGCAAACCATCTCTGGGTTGAGTTTCAGGAAGTTGCCTCTGGGGATGTGGACAAGGCGAGCTGTGAGTGCCTCCACCTGTATACTGGACCCGTGTCCCTCCTGGCTGGTTGCCAACAGCAGTGAGGTGACACGAGGTTGGATCCAGGCGGTTGTTACCGCCTCTCTTCGGGAGGGGTACTTCCCCACCGCGCTTAAGACAGCGGTGGTGAGACCCCTCCTGAAGAAACCGTCCTTGGATCCAGCTGTCCTTAATAACTATCGTCCAGTCTCCAACCTCCCCTTTGTGGGGAAGGTTGTTGAGAAGGTGGTGGCTCTCCAGCTTCAGTGTACCTTGGAGGAAGCTAACTATCTTGACCCCTTCCAGTCTGGCTTCAGACCCGGTTACAGCACAGAAACCGCTTTGGTCGCATTGACCGATGATCTCTGGAGAGCTAGGGATGGAGGCCATGCTTCCATCCTAGTTGTCCTTGACCTCTCAGCGGCTTTCGATACCATCGACCATGGTATCCTTCTGCGACGACTGCGGGAGATAGGGGTGGGCGGCACTGTTTTGCAGTGGTTCTCCTCCTATCTCTTGGACAGGTCGCAGTCGGTGTTGGTAGGGGGGCAGAGATCGTCCCTGAGGCCCCTAACTTATGGGGTGCCGCAGGGGTCGGTCCTATCCCCCCTACTATTTAACATATACATGAAACCGCTGGGCGAGATCATTCGGAGGCACGGGATAAAATACCACCAATATGCGGACGATACACAGTTGTATCTGTCCGCCCCGTGCCAACTCAATGAAGCGGTGGACGTGATGAACCGGGGTCTTGAGGCCGTTAAAGACTGGATGAGAGCAAACAAGCTGATACTCAACCCAGACAAGACCGAGTGGCTGTTGTGTTTTCCTCCCAAAAATTTGACCAACGTACCATCACTCAGGCTGGGGGGACAAAATCTACACCCCTCAGAAAGGGCCCGCAACTTGGGAGTCCTCCTGGACCCACAGCTGACTTTTGACCACCATCTTTCAGCTGTGACCAGGGGGGCATTTGCCCAGGTTCGCCTGGTGAGCCAGTTGCGGCCCTACCTGAATCGGGAGGCCCTCACAACAGTCACTCGAGCCCTTGTGATCTCCAGGCTGGAATACTGCAATGTGCTCTACATGGGGCTGCCCTTGAAGAGCATCCGGAGACTTCAGCTAGTCCAGAATGCGGCCGCGCGAGTGATCGTGGGCGCACCACGGTTCGCCCACATAACACCGATCCTCCGTGAGCTGCACTGGCTACCTGTCGATCTCCGGGTGCACTTCAAGGTCCTACTCACCACCTATAAAGAGCTCCATGGTAGAGGATCTGGCTATTTGAGAGACCGCCTTCTGCCAATTACCTCCCTGCGTCCCATCAGATCGCATAGAGTTGGCCTCCTCCGTATTCCATCCGCCAGTCAGTGCCGACTGGCGACTACTCGGAGGAGAGCCTTCTCTGTTGCGGCTCCGACACTATGGAACAATCTCCCCGTGGAGATTCGTACCCTCACCACCGTCCAGGCCTTCCACACAGCCCTCAAGAACTGGCTAGCCCGTCAGGCCTGGGGATAATCTTATTTCGCCCCTCCCGAATGTCGAGTGAATGTTGAGTTTTACTGTTTAATTTACTTTTGTTCACATCTCTTTTTGTATTTGTCCTACACTCCCTTTCCCCTTTTATTGTAAGCCGCCCTGAGTCCCCTCAGGGAAAAGGGCGGCCTATAAATGTGCAATAAATACAAAATACAAATACAAATACAAATGTTCTTTTAAAAAGGATAAAGTTTACTCCTCAGTTATTCTTGTTAGGTATAATTACTGATTGTATAGTTATAGAGACTATTTGATTTTGCATTTAATAACGGCAGCAAGACTGCTGGTGGCGCAATACTGGAAGAAGGAAGATTTGCCTACTATTCAAGAATGGACATTAAAAGTAACAAACCTAGCAGAGATGGCTAAATATCAGCATATCTCAAAGACCAATCAAATGAGAGATATAAACTGGAGTGGAGAAGATGGATTGACTATACTCAAAATAAATATGGGACTAAGAAATTCCAGATAGCTTATGACTGAAGAAACAAGGAATGATATAATCTGTTTAGAGCTAGCCTAGCAAAGAGGAGTTAAAGCTCAAATGAAAGATGATACTAATTTTTTTTAAAGTTTATCTTAGAATATCTTTGTTAAAGATTTATACCCTGTATTGGTTCTGGGAAGTCGGGGGGGGGGGAAGATTGGGGGGGTGGGATTTGGGTGGGGAGGGTAGGGGAAGGGAGGTAAATATTTGTAAAAGTTTTGTTTTCAAAATTTTCAGTTTAAAAAAAAAGTTGCCAAGCTTGGACCCCTCCGAGTTAAAGTCTTTCCTTTGTGGGGGCCACCCTTTCCTCCCTTCAGATTTAAAATGCCGGAAAGACCGCACGAAGAAAAAGAAGAAAATCACAAAAATCATTTTGTTCGACGACGAAGAGGGCCAACTTTCGGGGACCCCCTACCGGGGTACAGCAGCAGGAGAAGACTCCGAAGACGGCTTCGACAGACTTCCAGCCTCGGCGGCTTCTTCGCTAACTGAACAGACGGATCTTCTTCTGCCCGGCAACCAGGATGGGTCATCGCTGAAGCATCATTCTGAGTACCTGAACGGAGATTGCAGCTACCTGAAGCTGGATGTCAAAAGCATAGATGATGAAGAGGCCGAAGAAAACGAGGAGAATCGGGCCAGAACATTGAGGCATCACGGCGGGATAGAAGACACACAGGTGCTCACAAAGTGAGTCTGGGCCAAATACAGGTAGTCCTCGCTTACGACCGAGTTTACGATGGACAGCCTCACCCCCACCCCCCAAAAAAGTAGCAAAAGCACTTAGTAAAGGCAATGTTGCTTTCCAGCCCTCTCTAAGCAGTTTACAGAGTCAGCCTCTTGCCCCCCAACAGTTTGGGTCCTCATTTTACCGACCTCACAAGGACGGAAGGCTGAGTCAACCTTGAGCCTGGTGAGGTTTGAAGTGGCACTCAGAGCCCTCTCTGTGGGCAAGCGTGCCATCTGCCAGCTGCTTTCCGGCGCGCAAGTGCACCAGCCATCTGGTCTTTGCAGGCACTGGAGCACCGGACAATGGCCTGATATTGGGCTGAAAAATGCCTCCCCAAAACAGGCCATTTTTGGGGGTGCTTTCAGGCAATTTCTGAGCTGTTTTGGATCATTTTTCAGGCTGTTTTGGGCTGTGTTTGGCCCGTTTTAAGGGTGTTTTTGGGACATTTTCAGGCCAAAAGCAGCTCGAAAGCAGCCTGAAAACTGCCCCCAAAACAGTCTGAAAATGTCCTGAAAAACAGCCAAAAAAAATGGCCAAAACCAGCCAAAAAACAGGCATGCGCACACCAGCCAGCTGGTCTTTTGGCTTCCAGTGCTCCAGCGCACGCATGTGCACATACATGCATGCCCGTTCTGGTTCAGGCACTTGGTCCCAAAAAGGTTCTCCATCCCTGTTATGTGATATACAATAACAGAGTTGGAAGGGACCTTGGAGGTCTTCTAGTCCAATCCCCTGCCTAGGCAGGAAACCTGTTTCAGACAAATGGCTGTCCAACATCTTCTTAAAGACTTCCAGTGTTGGGGCATTCACAACTTCTGGAGGCAAGCTGTTCCATTGATTAATTGTTCTCAATGTCAGAAAATTTCTCTTTAGTTCTAAGTTGCTTCTTTCTAATAGCAATAGCAATACTTATATACCGCTTCATAGGGCTTTCAGCCCTCTCTAAGCAGTTTATAGAGTCAGCATATTGCCCCCAACAACAATCCGGGTCCTCATTTTACCCACCTCGGAAGGATGGAAGGCTGAGTCAACCTTGAGCCTGGTGGGATTTGAACAGCCGAACTGCTGAACTGCAGTCAGCTGAAGTAGCCTGCAGTGCTGCATTTAACCACTGCGCCACCTTGGCTCTTTCAATCCTTGATCCTTGATTAGTTTCCAACCATTGCTTCTTAACCTGCCCTCAGGTGCCTTGGAGAATAGTTTGACTCCCTCTTCTTTGTGGCAGCCCCTGAGATCTTAGAACACTGCTATCATGTCTCCCCTAGTCCTTCTTTTCATTAAACTAGACATATCCAGTTCCTGCAACCGTTCTTCGTATGTTTTAGTCTCCAGTCCCCTAATCCTCTTTCTTGCTCTTCTCTGCCCTCTTTCTAGTCTCCACATCTTTTCTACATCGTGGCGACCAAAACTGAATGCCGTATTCCAAGTGTGGCCTTAGCAAAGCATTATAAAGTGGTATTAACCCTTCACGTGATCTTGATTCTATCCCTCTGTTGATGCAGCCTAGAACTGTATTGGTGTTTTTGGCAGCTGCTGCACACGGCTGGCTCCTATTTAAATGGTTGTCCACTAGGACTCCAAGATCCTTCTCACAGTGACTACTATTGAGTATCATGTATTTTGTCATCTACGTGAGAAATCCAAGAAGCTGCCTCCTTTTTCTCCCTCCCAGGTTTTGCCTTAGAAATCTGACAACCACTTTGTAGAATTTGTTAAATGTTGTTAACTAACTAGACCGGCTTTTGAACTTAACATTTCATAGAAAGGCCACTATTGTGGTTTAACCAGCAGTGACCAACCTTGGCCACTTATAAGACTTGTGGACTTCAACTCCCAGAATTCCCCAGCCAGCCAAGCTGGCTGGGGAATTCTGGGAATTGAAGTCCACAAGTCTTAAAAGTGCCAAGGTTGGACACCCGTCTGTGTTAGACTGGAAGCCTTTAAGAAGATGTAGGATAGCCATTTGTCTGGAACAGGTTTCCTGCCTAGGCAGGGGGTTGGACTAGAAGACCTCCAAGGTCCCTTCCAACTTCCGTCTGTGTCCTTTTCCACCACTTACTATTTTTGGGGGTTTGTCTTAATTAACTAGACCCGCTGAAGGTGTGACGACCCATTCGCTGGTTTGCACGGGGGCGCCTCTACAAATGCTGAACGATGACACGGATGAACTATTCCCAGTTAGCGCTGTGGGATCTTTCTCCCAGACTGGTAAGTAGGTTTGATAGCACTAAATCCCTGTTGTGGCCCACCAGCGGCCAGTGGAGCTGGCAGCAAATTCGGACAGTGAGGAGGTTGGGGAGGAACATGGGCCAGTCCTGGAGTCTGGGGAAGGCTCTGATGAGGGCTCTGTGTCAGAGGCAGAGAGGGGGCCAGGGCCATCTGACAGTTATCAGCTGCCTTCAGAGTAAGACATCAGTGAGGCAGAGGAACAGCTGGAGCCTGTTCCCAGGGTGCGCATGTGCAGAGTTGCCAGATGAAGGGAACAGCTAAAGAACAGGTGTCAATTTGGGAGTAAGGCCACAGGTGGATGGTGAATGGCCCCTCCCAGAGGAAATAAAAGAGGAGCGAAAGGGGAGTGGAGTTTGCAGGAGACAATTAGTCCGCTTAATTGGTTTGTGACTCTCCGAGACTCCTTGCCAAGTTTTGCAGATATCGGCCTGGCAGCTTTCCAAGACAGATAAGGTCTGTGACTGTAAACCCTCCCTTGAAAGACTTTGCGGGATGTGAATGAGCCAAATTCAGTCAATTAATAAAAAGATTTTTTGTTGGGACAAGGAGTTTGCTTCCTGCTCCTGGGAAGCCTCGGTCAGAACAATCCCTTCTTTGGTCCCAAAGGGGCTTTTTCCAATTTGGCACTTGGGCTTTCTTGCTTTTTTATTTTTTCCTTTGAAAACGTTTCAAAGGAAACGGAACTGACCATCACACAAACCCTGTGGTCACTTGACCAGAATTGAGTTGCTTGGCCAAACATGTAATCCTCGACTTAACAACCGTTGCGTTTGTTCGAAGTTAACAACGGCGCTGTAAGAAGTGAGTTATGACCGTTTTACATACTTACGACTGTTGCAGCATCCCCGTGTTCAAGGGATCAAAATTCAGATGCTTGGCAACTGGCATGTACTTAGGACGGTTGCAGCCAACCATCATCATGTGATTCTCTTTTGCGTCTTCCTGACAAGCCAAGTCAATGGGGAAGCCAGTTCCACTTAACAACCGTGTTGCTGACTTGACAACTGCAGTGATTCGCTTAACAAGTGTGGAAAGAAAGATTGTAAAATGGGGCAAAATTCACTTAACAACCGTCTTGTTTAGCAATGGAAATTTTGAGCTCAGTTGTGGTTGTAAATCGAGGACTACTTATAGCAGTGTTGAAATTCAATTTTTTTTACTACTGGTTCTGTGGGCGTGGCTTGGTATGGCTTGGTGGGTGTCGCTTAGTGGGCGTGGCAGGGGAAGGTTACTGCAAAATCTCTATTCCCACCCTACTCTGCGACCAGCCAGAGGTGGCATTTGCCGGTTCTCCGAACTACTCAAAATTTCCGCTACCGGTTCTCCGAACTACTCAAAGTTTCCACTACCGGTTCTCCAAGCTACTCAAAATTTCTGCTACCGGTTCTCCGAACTACTCAAAATTTCTACTACCGGTTCTCCAAACTACTCAAAATTTCTGCTACCGGTTCTCCAAACTACTCAAAATTTCCGCTACCGGTTCTCCGAACTACTCAAAATTTCTGCTACCGGTTCTCCAAACTACTCAAAATTTCCGCTACCGGTTCTCCGAACTACTCAAAATTTCCACTACCGGTTCTCCGAACTACTCAAAATTTCCACTACTGGTTCTCCGAACTACTCAAAATTTCCACTACTGGTTCTCTGAACTACTCAAAATTTCCGCTACTGGTTCTCTGAACTACTCAAAATTTCCGCTACTGGTTCTCTGAACTACTCAAAATTTCCACTACTGGTTCTCCGAACTACTCAAAATTTCCGCTACCGGTTCTCCGAACTACTCAAAATTTCCGCTACCGGTTCTCCGAACTACTCAAAATTTCCACTACCGGTTCTCCGAACTACTCAAAATTTCCGCTACCGGTTCTCCGAACTACTCAAAATTTCCACTACCGGTTCTCCGAACTACTCAAAATTTCTGCTACCGGTTCTCCGAACTACTCAAAATTTCCGCTACCGGTTCTCCGAACTACTCAAAATTTCTGCTACCGGTTCCCCGAACTAGTCAAAATTTCCGCTACCGGTTCTCCGAACTACTCAAAATTTCTGCTACCGGTTCTCCAAACTACTCAAAATTTCCGCTACCGGTTCTCCAAACTACTCAAAATTTCTGCTACCGGTTCTCCGAACTACTCAAAATTTCCGCTACCGGTTCTCCGAACTACTCAAATTTTCCACTACCGGTTCTCCGAACTACTCAAAATTTCCACTACTGGTTCTCCGAACTACTAAAAATTTCCGCTACCGGTTCTCCGAACTACTCAAACTTTCCACTACTGGTTCTCCGAACTACTAAAAATTTCCGCTACCGGTTCTCCGAACTACTCAAAATTTCCACTACCGGTTCTCCGAACTACTCAAAATTTCCACTACCAGTTCTCCGAACTACTCAAAATTTCCACTACTGGTTCTCCAGAACCTGTCAGAACCTGCTGGATTTCACCCCTGACTTATAGGCTTTTTTAAAGTGACTATGTTGCTAACTTCTGCCAAATTCCAGCATTTTAGTGCTGAAGTTGCATAACATAGGAACTTAAAAAAGAAAAGAATTCTATGCCAGCTAGTCATTTTATACAAATTATGCTTTTATTTCCTTCCCACGCCATTCATTATGGGGAATTCCAACGCAGCGGGCAATTTAGAGCATGAATTATTTAAAAATCTAATAGAGAAGAGGGAAAGCCATTAGGCAGCAGCCATAAAAGAAAAGAAAGCAATAATAAAATTCAATTACGCCCAGGACAAGTTGGTCGAAGGGAGAGTTCGTGTTTAGGACATTAGAGCTTATACAAGGAAGGTTAGGCCTCGAGGCTATAAAATTGTAGGAAGAAAAGTTTGTATCCGTTTGTTTTCATTTCCCATTTCCCTAGCACCAAATATGCTGATCCCTGGCTATCAAAAACTGTCTGTGTGTCTGTCTGTCTGTGTCTCTGTCTCTCTCCCTCTGTCTGTCTATCATCTATCTATCTATCTATCTATCTATCTATCTATCTATCTATCTATCTATCTATCTATCTATCATCTATCTATCATCTATCATCTATCATCTCCTACCTACTTACCTATCTCCTATCTATCTACATCTATCTATCTATCTATCTATCTATCTATCTATCTATCTATCTATCATCTATCTATCATCTATCATCTATCATCTCCTACCTACTTACCTATCTCCTATCTATCTACATCTATCTATCTATCTATCTATCTATCTATCATCTATCTATCATCTATCTATCATCTATCTATCATCTATCATCTATCATCTATCATCTCTCTCTCTCTCTCTATCTATCTATCTATCTATCTATCTATCTATCTATCTATCTATCATCTATCTATCATCTATCTCTCTATCTGTCTGTCTATCTCTCTATCTCTCTATCTATCTATCATCTATCATCTATCTATCATCTATCTATCTATCTATCTATCTATCTATCTATCTATCATCTATCTATCATCTATCATCTCTCTATCTATTCTATCATCTATCTATCTATCTATCTATCTATCTATCTATCTATCTATCTATCTATCTATCTATCATCTATCTATCATCTATCATTTATCCCCATCTATCTATCTATCTATCTATCTATCTATCTATCTATCTATCTATCTATCTATCTATCTATCATCTATCTATCATCTATCATCTCTCTATCTATTCTATCTATCATCTATCTATCATCTCTCTATCTATGTATCATCTATCTATCTATCTATCTATCTATCTATCTATCTATCTATCTATCTATCTATCTATCTCCTATCTACTTACCTATCTCCTATCTATCTACATCTATCTATCTATCTATCTATCTATCTATCTATCTATCTATCTATCTATTATCTATCTTCATCCATCCATCCATCCATCTCTGGTGAAGGATAGCCAAAGGAGGTCTGAAGACATAACCAAGTTGACAATCTAAAACTAGGTTTTCAAATAGTGTTCAGCTGTGGTTTGTTTAACCATCACCTTTGAGTAGAGTAGAGTAGATTAGAAGAGGGAGTGGAGTAGAGCAGAGTAGAATAGAGTATGGAATAGAAAATAGAAGAGATGAGTAGAGTAGAAGAGAAGAGTGAGTAGAGCAGAGTAGAATAGTATGGAATAGAAAATAGAATAGACAAGTAAAGTAGAGTAGAGTAGGGTAGGGCAGGGTAGGGCAGGACAGGACAGGACAGGACAGAACAGAACAGAACAGAACAGAACAGAACAGAACAGAACAGAACAGAACAGAACAGAATTCTTTATTGGCTAAGTGTGATTGGACACACAAAATAATTTGTCTCCAGTGCATAAGGTCACAGTGTACATACAAGCAACAAGTGATAAGCATTTAGTTTGCAGATAATTGCAGAGAGAGAGGGGGGGGGAGGGAGGGAGGGAGAGAGAGAGAGAGAAAGAGGTGTTAATGTACGACAGCTAAAAACCAGAAAGAATTTAGTAGCACCTTTTCCAAGTAACATTTCTTTTTTTTTCTCAAGGTATAATAAGTTTTAATGAAAAGTTTAACACCTTTTAATAAAACCTGTTAGTTGGAAAAAGTGCTGCCAGACTCCTTCCAGTGTTCCATTTAAGGTATTGTTAATTTCTCCACTTCAAAATTTGCAACCGGAGGGGAATTTCCCCGACACAGAATGAGTTTGGAGTGGAATGTGACGAGTCAGCACCCAAAAGAGAATGTGTGAGAATGTGGGCGATAACAGAATGGCAGAATGACTGAGTTGGAAGGGACCTTGGAGGTCTTCTAGTCCAACTCCCTACTCAAGCAGGACACCCTGAAAGACGATTTCAGACAAAGGGTTGTCCAACATCATCTTAAAAACCTCCAGTGTTGGAGCATTCACAACTTCCGGAGGAAGGTTGTTCCACTGATTCATTGTTCTAAACTGTCAGGAAATTTCTCTTTAGTTCTAGGTTGCTTCTCTCCTTGATTAGTTTCCACCCATTGCTTCTTGTCCTGTCCTCTGGTGCTTTGCAGAATAGCCAGGGCTGGGCTTAAAAAATTGCAGCAATGGGTTCGCTGTCCCGTGACTGGGTGGGCGTGGTCACAGTGGGCATGGCCTAATCACCTCCTGCACCATGGTGTGTGTGTGTGTTTCACCCTCCCCAGGCTCCGGAGGCTTTCCCTGAGTCTCCGGGAGGGCGAAAACTGCTTTTCCCTGGGTTCCGGACAGGCCCATTGTCAGCCTCTACTTCGCTTGCTGCTATCGGCTGCCATAGAAACGGGGAGGGAGGGGGCTTGTGGTATTTGGGATGGGAAACTTATGGTGCTGGAGCAGTTATCAGGAGGGAGTTTGTTCTCACCCTCACCCATCTCACCCATGCTAATGGCCTGTGTTTGGACCTAGTCAAGGTCAACCATCTAACCTTACCCATTAAATGAGGGTTTTGAAGATGCACCCCACATGACACCTTTGGGAGTTCCCGATTGGTCATTGGGTTGGGGTGATTGGGGGGGAGGGGGTCTGGCAATGTTCGGTGCCTTTTTGATTCAGATCTTGCTTTCTTTCCGCTGCTATCTTTTCATAACCATACTTCATAAAAGTATCTGTCAGCGTTCCAAGTATCATGTAGAATTAAATCAGAGTCCAAGGCAAAATGATCCTTAAAGTTCCAATTTAATAAAGCAGACATCTTAGCACATTGCTGTGGAAATCCCAATTCTGGAAATGACATCAGAATCCCACCCAGTTAAAAGTTCATGATCTTGTCCCCACACCCACAAATCCATCACATGGTCCAATCGTCTTCTTCCACACTGGCATCTCCACCCAGCTGCTTCTGATCCGGTGTAAAAGTGCGGAGACAAAAGATGACCTTGGTCTTCTAGTAAAGAATGACAACAATACATTCCACAATCCTACTCCTGTCTATTCCCCCCTCCCATCAACTATACTAATGAAACAGCATAATGAAATAAGAGAAAGTGTGGCAGGCCAAAATTCTAAAAGGAATATAATTGCAGGCCTGACAGTATCTTTAATTCCACAAACAATGGAGTTGGGAGTTTTCTTTCTTGGTTATTGAAGGAGGCACGCATGACACCCATTTCCGGACTTCCGGAACTTCCAGTTGGCCCGTTTCCCCCCCCCCCCTCCACGAGTCTCTGCGCTGACTCTGCACTTACCTGACATGATGAACAGGCCGCTGGAGATTCCTGGGAAAAGGTGGGGTGGGTGTGGCCAGCCAGGGGTGGCATTTGGGGGTTCACTGAACTGGGCAGAATCCTAGCCAGAGGAGCGCCCGAACCTGTGCGAACCCCTAGCAGCCCACCCATGAGGATAGCTGGCCTGCCTCTTCTTTGTGGCAGCCCCTGAGATATTGGAAGACTGCTGTCGTGTCACCTTTAGCCCTTCTTTTGTGTCTGTGTGTAGAGTTGAAAAAAGGGAAGAGGATGAGAATGTGCCATGTTTTTTCTTTTACTAACACATGTTTCTATCGGCTACTTTAGAAAATCTGGAGGACGGCAACGAACCTGAAAATGCAGATTTTTCAGTGGAATTGACTGAGAGCAGCGCTGAATTGCACTACAGGTAACTGCATTCAGTTTTGGTCGCCACGATGTAGAAAAGATGCGGAGACTGTAGAAAGTGCAGAGAAGAGCAACCAAGAGGATTAGGGGACTGGAGGCTAAAACATATGAAGAACGGTTGCAGGAACTGGGTATGTCTAGTTTAATGAAAAGAAGGACTAGGGGAGACATGATAGCACTGTTCCAATATCTCAGGGGCTGCCACAAAGAAGAGGGAGTCAAGCTATTCTCCAAAGCACCTGAAGGTAGAACAAGAAGCAATGGGTGGAAACTAATCAAGGAGAGAAGCAACTTAGAACTAAGGAGAAATTTCCAGACAATTACAACAATTAATCAGTGGAACAACTTGCCTCTAGAAGTTGTGGATGCTCCAACACTGGAGGTTTTTAACAAGAGACTGGAAAACCATTTGTCTGAAGCGTTGCAGGGTTTCCTGCCTAGGCAGGGGGTTGGACTAGAAGACCTCCAAGGTCCCTTCCAACTCTGCTATTGCATTGAAAGAATCAATTAAAAGGTCGTTCAGCAAAATCACCAGGCTACAGATTGCCGTTGACTTGCAACGTTTCATTGAGTGACTGTTCAAAGTTTCAGCAGCACTGAAAGATGGGACTCATTTTTCCTGCCATCTTTTCTTTTGGATTCTTTGGCCTGCCACCCCCTTTCTATTATTCTGCTATGAATTTTCTATGGTGGGAAAGTGGGAGGGGGGAATTGTACGGAATTAGATGATAGGTAGCCATAACAACATTCTTTCTAGAAAGCCAAGGTCATCCTTTGTCTCTGCACCTCTGCACCTGGCCGGAACTGGATGGGTGGAAGCTGCCAGCATGGCAGTGGGAGATTGGACCATGTGATGGGACTAATGGGTGTGGGGGCAAGATCGTGAACTTTTATCTGGGTGGGGAAAACCGGGAAGCGTTCAGATTCGGGTTTTCCCAGATGTGCCAACATGTCTCTCATAATAAATTGGAACTTTGAACAATACTTTGCCTTGGACTCTGATTTAATTTTGGATGCTGTTTGGAACCCCTGACATTTCCACGCTCAGGACCGTCGTTGCAGCATCCCCAAGGTCACATGGTCAAAATTCAGCCGCTTGGCCATCTTAGATTCATACGTCTTGATACCAGAGTTTCGATTCGAACGATGTAGTGGTCCGTGTTGGCTACAGAAGACTTCCTTGGATAGCAAAGGCCATGTTAATGGGAATTGAGAGTTCCACTCTGCCAAGGCTCCTAGTGGGTGATTTGATGAAGCTGGAGTGAATTATTTGCGACTCCTGCTTCAGTTCTTCCAATTGTTTTAGGTCAGTGATGGCGAGTGCCCAAAAGGGAGCACTTCTAGTGCGCATAGCACTTTTTGTACGCGTGCACCAGTGGTGGGATTCAAATAATTTAATACCGGTTCTCTGCCCTAATGACCAGCTGAGTAGGTGTGGCTCAGTAGTCATGTGACTGGGTGGGCGTGGCCAACTCAACATCACTCACATTGATGGGCGCTTCACCTTAGCTGTTACAATGTAATAAGGGTTAACCGGAGAGGCAGTTCCTGTAAGCAGGGCAACAAAGATGAGGCTAGAAATAACACCAGAATGTTTCCTTCCTGCCTTCCTTACAGGATTAGCCCTGTAAAGTGGTGAAAAAACAAAATGAGATTTCTTCCAACAACCGGTTCTCTGAACTGCTTAGAAAGTTAACAACCGGTTCTCCCAAATAGGTGCGAACTGGCTGAATCCCACCACTGGCGTGCACGCTCATCTAGGCCGCAACCAGGAAGAGGAGCTGCCCAGGGGCATGCACGTGTCAGGAAACATACTTCTGGCTCCTGGTGCGCGCCAGCAAGCCTTCCAGTGACTGCCGCGCATGCGCGCATGCCGATCCGCCGGCCAGCACGCATGCTCACACCAGGAAATTGAAGACCGGCTCTTCCGGTTTCCAGCACTGCCGCATGCACGCCAGCTGATCGTCGTGTGCGCATGCGCGCCAGGGGACCCGGAGGAGGAATGGGCGATGGGGGGTGCGCCAGGCAACATGGCTCCGCGTGCCACTTCAGACATGCTTGCCATAGGTTCGACATCACGGTTTTAGGTTGCGCTTTTGCTTTTAGCCAATCTCCCTCTCTGTTTTTACAGGGTAGAAACCAGCTCTCCCGTCCACAAGAATGCATTAACCGAACTTCTGCCTTCCGATAGCATGCCAGAATCCATGACTGTGGGTAGGTAGCTCTTCAACCATACTTGGAATTTATTTTTGTTTTTGTTTCTAATCCTTTGGATCGTTAGGAAAAAAAGTTTTGTCCAAACACGTTGCCAACTGGGGAGACCCTCAACGCTAGGGTTGTTGAAGCTTTGTATTCACTGCTTGTTGTTGTTTTGTGAGTTGTGAAGTCGTGTCCGACCCATCGCGACCCCATGGACAACGTTCCTCCAGGCCTTCCTGTCCTCTCCCATCCTCTGGAGTCCATTGAAGCCCACACCGTGGCTGCTCCAGCCCTCTGGAACGATCTCCCCATGGAGATCCGGACCCTCACCACCCTTCAGGCTTTCTGCAAAGCCATTAAGACCTGGCTGTTCCGGCAGGCCTGGGGCTGATGAGTTCCCAGCCCCACTCGAATTGTTGCGACTGTTGCTTGTTTTTAACTTGTTTTGTCTCCTGTTTTGTTGTTTGTATTCCCCCCCCCCCACACCTTTGTTTGTTAGCCGCTCTGAGTCCCTCGGGAATAGGGCGGCATACAAATGGAATAAACATTTCCAAACAAACATTTCCAAAACACCGACTGCTTTGGGGACTCCATCCAGCCATCTCATTTTCTGTCGTCCCCTTTTTCTTCTTTTGCCCTCCATCGTTCCCAGCATGAGGCTCTTCTCCAGGGAGTCCTTCTTCCTTCTCATTAGGTGGCCAAAGTCTTTGAGTTTCCTCTTCAGGATCTGGCCTTCTCAAGAGCAGCCAGGGTGGATCGCCTCTAGGACTGACCAGTTGGATGGCCTTGCAGTCCTTCTTCTTTTGCCCTCCATCGTTCCCAGCATGAGGCTCTTCTCCAGGGAGTCCTTCTTCCTTCTCATTAGGTGGCCAAAGTCTTTGAGTTTCCTCTTCAGGATCTGGCCTTCTGAAGAGCAGTCAGGGTGGATCTCCTCTAGGACTGACCGGTTTGATTGTTGCTGCTAAATATTTTTTTGCCTAAACCACAAATATTTAACTTCAGAACTGAAGGAGGGACCAAACTGCTCAATCGAGGCTATTCTAGTATTAGGAGATGGAACTCCTAACTGTGTGAATGCTACTCGACTGATTATATTTTATAAACCTCATCATAGTACAGGTAGACATAACTTAACAACAGTTCGTTTAGTGACTGATGAAGTTACAACGGCGCTGAAAAAAGTGACTTACGACCATTTTTCACAATTGCAACCTCATGTGGTCATGTCATCAATACAGGTACAGATTAACAGAGTTGGAAGGGACCTTGTAGGTCATCTAGTCCAACCCCCCTGCCCGCCCAAGCAGGAGACCATACACTATTTCTGACACATGGCAGTCCAGTCCCTTCTTGAAAGCTTCCAATGTTGGAGCATTCACAACTTCTGGAGGCAAGTTGTTCCATGGGTTGATTGGTGTCACTGTCAGAAAATTCCTTCTTATTTCTAGGTTGAATCTCTCCTGGGTCAGTTTCCATCCATTATTCCTTGTCTGGCCTTTGGGTGTTTTGGAAAATAGCTTGACCCCCTCCTCTCTGTGGCAGCCCCTCAAGTATTGGAAGACTGCTATCATGTCTCCCCTGGTCCTTCTCTTCACTAGACTAGCCATGCCCAGTTCATACAGCCGTTCTTCATAAGTTTTAGCCTCCAGCCTTTGCTCATTTTAGATAGATTCAGATTAACAGAGTTGGAAGGGACCTTGTAGGTCATCTAGTCCACCCCCCACCCAAGCAGGAGACCCTACACCATTTCTGACAGATGGCAGTCCAGTCTCTCCTTGAAAGCTTCCAGGGATGAAGCTCCCACAACGTCCGAAGGCAACTTCTGTTCCTTCAATGGATTGTTCTCACTGTCAGAAAATTCCTCCTTATTTCCAGGTTGAATCTCTCTTTGGTCAGTTTCCATCCGTTATTCCTTGTCTGGCTTTCGGGTCCTTTGAAAAATAGCTTGACCCCCTCCCCCTCTCTGTGGCAGCCCCTCCAATATTGCAACACTGCTATCATGTCTCCCCTGGTCCTTCTCTTCACTAGACTAGCCAGGCCCAGTTCCTGCAACCATTAATAATCTGTTTAGATGCTTGGCATCTAAATATTTAGATGCTTTGGCAACTGACTCATACTTCTGACGGTTGAGGTATCCCGGGGTCACGTGATCCCCTTTTGTGACCCTCCGACAAGCAAAGTCAAATGGGGAAGTCAGTTTCGCTTAACAACCACGTTACTTACGTAACAACGGCAACGATTCACTTAACGACAGTGACACGAAAGGTCGTAAAATGGTGGCAAAACTCAACAAAATGTTTCACTTAGCCCCCCCCCCAAAATTGGGCTCAATTGTGGTCGTAAGTCGAGGACTACCGCTAATTTTGCAGCACCAGGCCAACCAGTCCTTCTTCGAGAAAGGTTTTCGAGCCAAGGAAGGTGTAGTAACATCGGTTGTCCAGGAGGGGGCAGTATTGCCTTTGTGTTTTGCTGATTCTGTATAGCTGTATTCAGCAATTGGATTTTTTCCCCTAGAAGCTTTGGGCATTTAAGTGGATGACAGTAAACTTGATTGGCAGACACCTGGGAAGATGACTTCCTTCACTGTCCCTAGCCTTAAAAAAAACAACAACTCATCGGGGTTGTGAATGTTTTTTAAAAAAACAACAACGATCCAGAAGAGGTGCTCGCACGAATGCTATAAATCCCTGGTGTTCATTGAAATGAGTAACTTTTCTCCTCCTGGTATCTACATGACCTTGCAAAAGAGGTGATGTTTGCTTTGAGAGCCGCAATAACTCGCTTGATGGAGTTTCTTGAAGCAGCAGCTTTTGTTTGACTAATTCTGGGGGCTTTTTTGGCGGGCCGAAGTTTGAAAAAAGTTGGACAACTTCGATGAACAGCAGAGGGAATGCGATGTTCGCACAAATTCTGAATGCACTCCTTCTGCACTCCTTCGTGAAGTTGGTGAAACTCTCAAGTTTATGATACTGATTTTGGGATCCAATCTGGTGTCAAAAGTACCTTAGCTTGAATAAGAGCTAGTTGCTGCATGCCCTCCATAAAATGCTTGGGGTTGCCGATCATGATCGAACTGCTGGCAGTCAGCAGAGTTAGCCTGCATTACTGCATTCTGACCACTACACACCATGGATGGATGGATGGATGGATGGAAGGAAGGAAAGAAGGAAGGAAGGAAGGAATAGCAATAGCAATAGCAGTTAGATTTGTATACCGCTTCATAGGGCTTTCAGCCCTCTCTAAGCGGTTTACAGAGTCAGCATATTGCCCCCAACAACAATCCGGGTCCTCATTTTACCCACCTCGGAAGGATGGAAGGCTGAGTCAA